>NW_011889304.1:468843-485637 GCF_000151845.1 Pteropus vampyrus | reverse complement strand
TAGATGGGGTAAAGAGGATCAAACATAGGGGGATAAGGGGAGGGTGAAGTGGGTAAAGGGGATCAAATATATGGTAGCTGAAGGAAACTGGAATTTGGGTGGTAAACACACAATAGAATATACAGATGTTAAATTATAATGTACATCTGAAAATTATATAATCGTATTAACCAATGTTACCCTGATAAACTTAATTAAAAAAAATAAAAGTAAAAATAAAAAAGAAAGTAAAAAAAAATAAAGTAAATAAAGAAAGGTAGAATAGCTTACTGAAGACTCAGTTACAGTGTCACCTGGGAGTCAACCACCTGAAAAAATAGAGTTCTGTTTTTACAGGATTCAGTATATGTTTTGACTCAAAACCATCACATGGTGCTGTCTCTTCCAGAACGCATGGGTCTGGGAAACAAAGAGTGGAAGTGGATGTGGCTCCTCTCACTATTCTACCTAATAACTCACTTGCAGAACTTTTCCTTACTGTCTTGGAAATTTTGAGCTTTGCTAATTTGAAGATCTTTATCCCCAGAGAGAATGCATCTACTGGGGATATAGCAATGGAGCCATTGATTTGGAAGATAAGATTACCATCTGGACATTTTAGGCCCATTATATCACTGAATCAACAGGCAAGAAATAAAACACTAGGGGTGGGGATAATCTGCTGCAGTCATGGATCCCAATTGCCAAAATGAAGTTGGGCTGCTTCTACACAATAGAGGTAAGAAGACTATGTGTGGATCCCAGGGGATTCTCTGGGGTCATTTCTTAGTACTTCAATGCCCAAAAATAATGGTTAATGGAAAATTACAGCAACCCAAGAAGGCAGCATGATTGAGAGTCAGGATTTTGGGAATGAAGGTTGAGTTCGTGTATTGTAGGCCTAAAATTTCATGTGCTGTTGACTTAATATCTTTGGGCTTCACAAGGCTTAAAGGCCTAATGTTTTTGAGTTCCCTGCTTTCAAACAGATATGCCTCC
Source organism: Pteropus vampyrus (assembly GCF_000151845.1). Lineage (NCBI taxonomy): Eukaryota > Metazoa > Chordata > Mammalia > Chiroptera > Pteropodidae > Pteropus > Pteropus vampyrus. The sequence continues at coordinate 484,659 of NW_011889304.1, read as the reverse complement.
CAATCCAGAGGAGAAGGCTCCCCACCTAATTAATTTCCCTATCAGCCAGACCACCTGAACCACCCAATCCTCAACTTAATGGATTTCACTTCTCTGCCAGTAAAATTATTTAAACAAGCCAATGACATCCTCCCATAGGAACTAGGGGGCACCTCACCCTCTGTTTACTATAAAACCTGCTTCCCATAGTTACTGCTTGTTCACTCTATTCCTAAGTGTAACCCCATTGGACACTGCACGGCATTCTAGGTCCTCCTCTGGGGCTAAGAGTATGTTTAATTAATGAACTTCTGTTTGATTTCATCTGTTTAGTGTTGGGTGTCCTGTTTTTAGCCATCTTGTATTAATTAGGGTGAAGGAGCCCTCCCTTACCAATGCAGTGAGTAGGAGGCAATCAAAACAAACAGATCACCAGGTAAAGAAGAATCTAGAGGGTCTGAGGTTATGGCTGAGCGTGGAAATAAAGAATGGGTTGTGAAAAAAGGAAGCCATAGATGTCAGTTATGACCCATTACAAAATTGAGAGTTATAGTGGCGTTACATATTTTCTATTTGCTTATGATATGTTTATTTGTATATACTATTTTTTTTCTTTTTTTGTGCATTTTTATTTTATGTGTGAGTTCTCGGAAGTTAGTTTACATTTTGGCCTTTTACCAGTATTCAGTCAGACTGTGACTGAATTTGAGGAATAATTAATACAACCACTGATGAATACAATGACTCTTGGATCTGCATATCTCTTCATTTGGGGGAAATGGTGAAAACTTCCTCATTTGTAAGAATAACTGTATCTTTTTAGGTAGAAAGATAAAGAAAATGGATATGAGCCCATTTAAAAATATTTTTCTTTTGCCAGCTGGCATGATGTTAAGTTTTATCAATAGAGGTTGATGAAGAGACATTGCAGAATGAAAAAAGCTTTTGCGTCATGGTCCTGGTGTCTTAGATTACCAGGTTCCTACAGTGTGTTTGGCTTCCCCAGTACCAAGTTCCTGAAGAATGGGCAGTTCCTCTAGCACCAGGCTCCTACAACATTCTTGGATTCTCAAGAACCAGGGTTCAGCAACGCATGGCAGCCAGCAGTACCCAGTGGCCAACAGCTTCCTTCAGTATCTTTTTGGGGTAGTTTTGTAGCAGAATGCCTCAGAATACTTCCCCTTGAACAGTTTTTCTTGGCACACTAGAGGTGGATTTCCAAAGGGCAAGATTCTAAAGGGTAGGTTTCCAGCAAGATCCACTAGTACAGCACCACAGTGACTTCTCTTTCAGCGAGCCATAGACATGCCCTCTCTGACAAGACTGGATCTCAGTCCTGGGAGGGCCTTTTCATGGGATCCTCTATCATCCCTAGTGGAGCTGTGGAACTTGGATGGCCTCACAGAGTTGCCTAAATTGGGACAATGGGGCTGGAACCTCTAGCATCAACCAGTCATGGAATATAAGCTGCTCCTGGGAAGGGATATTACATGGAAATCTTTCTTCAGCTGAAAGCATGCACTGGGAAGAACTCAGCTTCAACGCATCACTAGCCAATGCTCTAATCAAATGAAGGATTGAATGCCTTGGTTTTGAAACAGTGATCCAAACAGCATATCACATCATCCTACGGACATATCAATAGGTGGTTGTATCGTATGTCCATGTATCTTTAATTTTTTTATAAGAATATAATTACAGAAAATATATTGGGACATCATTTTCATTGAGTTTTATACATTTGATAAAAACATATTTTAAATAATCTTTATTGTAAAGTCTTGCATTTATTTTTCATAATGCAGCTCAAGAAAGTCTGCTGAATCAACATTTTTTTTCTCAATATTCCCATTAGTTATGCTTCCAGATTTAGCAGTTGAACTTGAATACATCTCTTTAGTTCATCAATCTTTTTTCCTCTAATAATGAAACCATCCATTGTAAGGACAATTCATATTAGTTCAAATATGATGTAGAGTTTGATTTTTTAAAAGTCTCATTTGATAATGTCTTTTATAAAAATGCACTGAAAGTCTACAATGAAAATATGTTGAAAATTTGTGTTGCCAACAGCAGATTAAATTCTCTTGCATTTCACTTCATAAGTAAGTACGAGTGCCAATATGAAAGTAAAATCAGAACTTTGCCTAAAGGGGTGAACTTTTCTGCAAATTTCCCAAACCTTATTACTAGTCACCACTATTTCCTTCCCTTCCTTCTTATACCCAGGAAGAGTTGTGAAACTTGTGGTCAAAAATAAAGTGTAGATAAGAATAAAGTGCAGTGCAAAGAGCATCCAATAGTGAAAAGAATAGTCTTTTAAACAAATAGTGTTAGGACTATTGAATATCCACATGCAAACAAATTAAGTTGGATCCTCCCTCACATCAATACCAAAATTAACTCGAAATAGAGCTGAAACTATGCAACTTAGAAGAAAACATAGGAGGAAATCTTTGTGATCTTGGATTAGGCTATGGTTTCTTAGATATGACACCAAAAGCACAAACAACAACAAAACATATATTTTGGATTTCATCAAAATATAAACTTGTACATAAAAGGACACTATACAGAAAGTGAAAGGACAACCCACAGAATGGAAGAAAACACGTCAAATCATATGTTGGATAAGGGCCTAGTATACAGAATATATAAAGAACTCTTACAACTCAAAATAAAAGACAGTAAAAAGGCACATAAGGAAATTAAAAATGGGCAGAGAAAGCCAGACTATCCTAAGAAGCTAAGTGGGAGTGGCGTGGAGCTGCAGGGAATCCTAAAACCCTGAGCTGTAAGCAAGCTAGGTCAGCAAGCTAATATTTTTAAAATGACCTCACCAAACAAGACACCTCCTGGTGCTGACCCTAAGCAGTTGGAAAGGACTGGAATAGCACAGGAAACTGGGTCACAAGCTGTTTGGTCACTCTCATCTTGCAAACCAGAATTTGGAGTAGATCAATTACAAGATGGCAATCTAGAAACTTACTGGCAATCAGTTGGCTCCCAACCTTATTTAGTGAACATCCAATTCAGAAGAAAAACAACTGTGAAGACATTATGTATTTATGCAGATTACAAATCTGATGAAAGTTATACTCCAAGCAAGATCTCAGTCAGAATAGGAAATAATTTCCACAACCTTCGAGAAATTCGGCAAGACATTACAGGGCCAGCGAGCACCCAGAGCAGCTAGAGCGGCCCCGTCAAGCCCCTTCCCTGGGAACCACACAGTCTCTCAGCATCAACCCGCCATGGCTTTGAACCGCGTCTCAACTTGAATTGGTGGAACCAAATGGCTGGAGTCACGTTCCCTTAACTGATAATCATAAGAAGCCAACTTACACATTCATGATACAGACTGCTGTTCTGGCCAATCACCAAAATGGAAGAGACACCCACATGAGACAAATTAAAATATACACACTAGTGGAAGAGAGCTCCATTGGTAAATTTTCTAGATGTACAAATATTGATTTCATGATGTATTGTTCAATAAGGTGACTTGAAAACAGAACAGAAGTTCATTAAACGCATCTTGGTTTTCTCTTGTCAGTAAATATATATGGTATCTTTATTGAAAAAGCATCAGTTAATTTATAATTTTTGTATTCATTGAAAAATATCTTATTGTAGATTTAATAAAATTGAGTCATACTATCTTTCTTTTCCTTAACATATAATAAAGCTTACATATTTTGTATTACTAAAAAAGGCAGAGAATTTGAATAGATATTTCTCCAAAGACTAAAAATATTTAATTAAAAATTAAATTAAAAATATTAATTTATGAAAATCTAGTTCTAATTAATACCAAATTAACTTCTGTAGCATACACAAACTTTGCTCCTATATAGCTCCACCCCTTACGCTGCTATTGTCACAAATTATACCTTTATATAGTCCTCCTATCAAATAGATTTGTAATTATTGCTTTATACAGTTATCTTTTAAATCAGGTAAAAAAGTTACAAACACAAAATACATTAATACTTTTTAAAAATATTTACTTTTGTAGTTATCTTTACCAATGTTCTTTACTTCTTCACTTGTATTTTAGTTACTGTCTAGTGTTTTTTCATTTTAGCCTGAAGCATTTCTTTTGCTTTTCTCGTAGGCCAGGTCTGCCAGCAATGATCTCTTGGTTTTTGTTTATCTAGAAATATCTTAATTTCTCCTTCAGTCTTGAAGGATATTCTTGGCAGATATAGAATTCTTGGTTGAGTTTTTTCTTTCATCCTACTGCTTTTTTTTTTTATTTAAACTTTCATGGTTTCTGAGAAATCAGTTATAAAAAATCTTATTGAGGTTTGCTTGTACATGATGAGATACTTATCTCTTGCTTACAAGATTCTCACTTTGTCTTTGGCTATATATACTAAAGACTTACATGTCTTGCAATTTTGTAATAGCTAATGTTCAAAATGCTGCCAGGATTTTGTAAATTAGGTTTATATTTCTGATAGTGTGTGCTTTTAAGCATTTCTGATGCTCTTTCAAGAGAATGTGTCCTAAAGGCAGGATTTCCACTTTTACTTATATATTTTGAAAAAAGAGTACAAATTTGGTTTTTCCTTGTTTTATTTTGCATTTTGAAAACATATGAAATGTATTTAATTTCATACTATCATTTGTGAGCACATAAATAGGACTTGAGATGTATTTTTCATGTTTGCTACCCAAGGCTATTCCAAAAACAACAGATCATTTTATTATCTTTTAACAATATAATAATTATAAGTATTATTAAATAATATAATGTATATAATATATGATATAACATATTGTAATATGATGCTATAATAATATAATTACTCATTAAGTAATAACTTCCTGAAAATTTGTCCAACCAAATACCCTTCAGCCTTGGCCATTGTATCAGTTTTCTGTTGCTACTGTTAACAAATTACCAGAACAGTGACTTGAAACAATACAAATTTATTCTCTTACAGTTTTGGAGATAAAAATCCAAAATCAGTTTTATTGGGCTAAAGTCAAAATGTTGGCAGGACTACTTCCTTCTGGAGGCTCCAAGGAAGGGAATAATCTATTTCCTTATCCTTTCCAGCTTCCAGAGGCCTCCTGCATTCCTTGGCTTGTGACTCCTTGAACTGCTCCCATCTCTTGCTTCCATTGTCACATCTCCTAATACTTACTCTGATTTTCTGCCTCCTTCTTATAAAAACCCTTGTGAACACATTGGGTCTACCTGGATAATCCAGGATAATCATTCCATCTCAAGACCCTTAATTAAAATCTCTTTGCTATATGAGATTCTAGGGATTAAGATGTGGGAAGCCATTATTCAGCTGACCACAGACAGTTATTTTGCTATGGTGCTCTCTATAACCTTCACTGAGCATGAATGAAATCAGGTCTGGCACAGGGACTGACCATAGCAAGCACTTAAGTAGTTTTAAAAGACTTGAGGACTATTTTGGCTTTTAAGCAACTTTAGTTTTTGTTTTTCCCATGTCTGTTAATATGTGGCTTTTTCTTTCTGCCTGTCTGAAGTATCTTATTGGGCTAATAACCCTTATGTGCTTTCAGATGCTAGTTCTGCTGCTTGCTTGCTTCAGCCATCCAAATCTGTTTCTTCATTTGTAAAATGGAGCTGTTACTACATCCCCAGGCAATGTGTATGAGAGAGAGAGAAAAGGATGATCCCCACCAGATATGGTATAAGGGGAAAGGGATGCAGGTCTGTGGGGATATAGACAGGTGTCAGAGAGTGAAGACTGATACCCCAGATTTGCAGGAAGGGTGCACATAGTCAGGTGAGTCTGGGACCCTCTTCTTTGTCCTTTCCCAGCTGTCTCAAGACCCTGACCATCCTTAGGAGGGAGTCTGAACCCTCTGGATTTCAATGGCTCTACACTCAGTTAGAGCCCATGCATCTTCCCTGATGGTGAATGTGTTTGTTTACCATGGCTCAGGACTCTGGGCACCTAATGGAGGATGAAGAACTGTGTAGGAAAATCTTCTGTCTTTCCTGGTACTTTTCGCCTCTCTCCCAGACTTTTTTCTTCAGATTATTATTTTAGTAAAGCCAATTAAGCCAGTGATGTTTTTAAACTGCCAGAACCACTTTTATTTCAATTAAAGTAGGAAAATGACCAAGTAAATTGATGACCTTAACACTATCTTAGGAAGTCTACCACTGGATCTTTTGCCAGGTGAAACACATATAAAGTCATGATTAATTTTCACACTGAACATTATCTGAATAATATTTCAACACAGTTTGATGACTAAAAGAGATCTAATGGATCCTTTATTTTTAAAAAGTAATCTATTATGTTTATGAGCACTAAAATAGTTCTTTACCTTGGGTTTCTGAAGCTAGAAGAACAATCATTACCCTATATCTTGATGTTATTTTTGTGGTTGCAAAGCATTCTTTTCTCACATTTCAGATGAGATCACAGAGTCCCTCCCTCATTTCATCACATCACAGGAAATAATGTATTATGAGGATGGACTGCAAATGGCTTAGGTAGTTCCAGCAGGAGGGCTAAGAGATGGAGCTAGTGACTTCAGCAGGGTATGAATCCAAAATTGAGGGGAAGGGAAGTGGGCTGAGTGCTGGGTTAGGGAGCTCGGCCTCTATTTATTGCTTATGTTGGGTTTTAGAACCAGCTCTCTGATGACAAATAAGAGATGATGAGGGATGAATTAAGGCAATATTAAAAATTATAACAATGATAAAGAATATTTATTACACAAATACTAGCAAGTTAATAACAAATACAAATGAGTCATTTATAAATCAAGTATTAATGAATACAACTATTAAATAATTTGGTAATGGGAATAGTAATAACTGTAACTGCAACCTCCCCTCCCATTTCTGATCTCCTTCACCTGGCCTTTTTTTCACTTTAGTGCATACCATATTCCAACACACTACAAAATTTACTCATTATGTTAGTCTCTCTTCCCCTACTGGAATACAACCTCCATGAAGGTGGGCATTTTATGTGTTTTGTTCACTGCTATATCCCCAGTGCCTAGAAGAGTGCCTGGTATACAGTAGGTGCTCAATAAATATTGTCGAACTGAGTTGAAATAATAATCAACTCTTACTACATAATAATCAACTCTTACTATGTTTCAAGCACATTCTAAACAAATTATATTATATATATCCTTGCAACAAAGCTACTGCCCAGATACAAATTATGATATGAGTTCAAGGTCACACAGCAAGCAAAATAGCAGCACTTGGATTTGAACTCAGGAATTCTGGCTAAAGGGCCTATTACTCTAAGTACTTCTCTTATAGTACTCAAGAAAGGAATATGTGTGTTCTAGAAATGTCTTAATGGTAGAATCAAACTGGATTTCAAAATTATCAGGGATAGGGAGGCCAAGGATGATCCCTGAGTGTTTGGCTTGGGGAACTGGGTGGGCAATGAGAGGACAGAGTTAGAAGTACTGATTAAATGGGACTATGAATAGCTCAGTTTAGATATGCCTACAATTATTTAAGTAACTTTGAATTATTATGTAATAGCAAACATTCTGAGTTTAGGCTATGTGATGGAATCTCTGCTAAGTGCTTTACATTAAGTTTTCATAACTCCATGAGGTACTATTATGACCCCCAAACTAAAGCTTAGGGAGGCTAGGTTATCGTCATCTAGCTAGTGATAAGAGTCTAGACCTGATTCAAAGCTACTATTTTAAAAATGGAAGATAAAGAGTGATGTCAGAAATATGGCAGAGTGAGAGATGTCTCTAGATCTCTCCCCTTGAAACAACAATAAGCTGAATATCTAAAACAAACAAAAAACGCTCATGCAAACTGCACACCAGCACTACTGAGTGTGGGATCTGCACGTAGGAGCTACCACAGGTCAGAACCCCAGGAATCGGGTGGTAGACTGGGAGAAACAAAGAAGCTGCGTCTCACAGCTGGAGCTCCCTGCAGGAGGAGGGGTTGGAGAGAAGGTGTGGGGGTTTCCCTGAACATCTCTGCCTGGGAGAGCTGTGAGTGCCACATGGCCAGCGGCAGTGCCCAGGCATCAGGGCAGAAAGTAGAGGAGTGGGGACAGCAGAGAAGCGGGGACGGCAGAGAAACAACAGTTCATTATTACCAGCCATGGTTGCAAAATGTGAGGCTGAGTTGCAGCCCCCATACCCCAACCCAGAGGGCCCCTCCCCTCATACCCTCCAAGACTGAATACCCCCGAGCCCCAGGGGAATCTGAACAAATGCTACTGAAACTGTCCCTAACACTGACAGGGACTGAGACAAGGGTAGCGAGTGTGATTGAATATCTATATACATATATAAAAAGGCATTATTAAGACTTTATATAAAACAGGGATCCAAGAGGCTTAGACACCACCTACTGGAAACAAAAAAGAAAAATGCCTTCTTTGCAACAGGCTAAAGAGAGACCTTTATATAATAAATCTTTCTGGGAAAAATGCAGTACACACTTCCATTAATGCCCAGGAGGAGAAATAGTCCATTAAACACTATGAACAACCAGGGTGACAAGGCAGCTCAGAAAGAAAGAGAAAAATCTCCAGAAAATAAGATTACAGACATAGAAATATGCGACTTAAGTGACAACGAATTCAGGATGATACTTCTGAAAAAACTCAGTGAGATCTAAAACAACTCATATCAACAATTTCAAGAATTGAAAAAGTAATTAGATGAGCAGAATGAATTCTTTAGCAAGGAAATTGAAACCCTCAAAAAGAACCAAATAGAACTTCTGGAGATGAAGAACATACTGCAAGAGATGAAAAATGAAACAGCAAGCTTGGGAAAGATTTGACCAAATGGAGGAAAGGGTCAGTGATATCGAAGACAGAAATCTAGAAGTAAATCAGAAGAAGAGAGAAACCAAAGAATGAAAAATAATGAAAGAGAAACACAAGAACTAGCTGATAGCATCAGGAGAGGAAACATGAGAATAATGGGCACTTTTGAAGGGGAGGAAAAGGAGCAGGGATTAGAAAGCATTTTCAGACTCAACAAATAGTTGATGAGAATTTCCCAAATCTAAGGAATGAGCTGGAGCTTGGAATTCAAGAAGACAAAAGAACACCCAATTATCTCAACCCAAAAAGGCCTTCACCAAGACACATTGTATTAAAATTATCAAAAATCAGTCACAAAGAAAGAATTCTCAGGGCAGCCAGAGAAAAGAAGACGGTAACCTAGAAAGGAAAACCCATTAGATTATTGTTGGACTTCTCAGCACAAACCTTACAAGCCAGAAAGGTGTGGAATCGAATATTCAAACTATTAAATGAAAAGAACTACCAGCCAAGAATAATGTATCTAGCAAAGCTCTACTTCAGATATGGAGAAATAAAGACCTTTTCAGACATACATTTTCACAAGTGTAAATCTATCAAACTAAACCAGTTTCTACTTCCACAAGTTGTAACAAAGCGTAGCTGATTTCTCTTCAGGTGTATTGAATTAGTGTTTTCTCAGCTTCTTCAAAAATATTCTCACCTGTTTCATGCAGCTTATTCAGAGAGGCTAATTCTGCAGTCACTTCAAACATTGACTCCTTGAATAAACAGGAACAAATGAACAGTACCCTGACACCTGTTAACTTATTAAGAGCCAAGGAAAACCACTCAAAGTAATTTGCCTTCACTAAATAATTTAAATTGACTATTGATGTTGTATCCAGTGGGCTCAACACTTTAAGCAGCTGTTCTTACCCAAAGGCTAACGTCTTAAAAAGGTTTATTTTTTCTGGATACATTTTTTCAGCTGCTGTAATCAATCAACGTTAAATTTTTTGCACGGCTAGCAAATGAGCCACTTGGACATGTACTTTGGTTGTAGCCTCATTTCCTTCATGTCTTTTTTTTCTTTTTTGTGAAGAAAATTTACTATTAGCTTCTAATTTTTGTTAACTTTTCTGAATGTATTTTTGCGATTTGGTAATATTGTGATGAGTTCATGGTCTGGTAATGTCGACATATACTGTATTATAACACAAATACAGGTTCATTGCATAATAAACATAACGCTTTGCCATCTAATTTGATAACAAAATAATCTACACTTCACAGTACCTTAAAAATGGAATATTCTAGGTCCACTTTGTGTCCATTTGACAGGTATATCCTGGTAATAAAAATAATAAAATGTCCCAGTATAGTGATCTGCGTGGCACTTGAAATGCTGTCAGTAAAAATGTGTTACTGTGATTTGTAGTGTGTAGCAGCAGTGTGAAGTGATAAGTATGCCACATATGATCTTAGTCGTGAGTACTCCGTTGTAGTGTAAAAGCAACCATAGACAATAGGTAAATAAATGTGGCTATATTCCAATAAAATTTTATTGAGGTACACTCGAATTTGAATTTCATATCATTTATGTGTCATGAAATGTTATCAGTTAAAATATAAAAACCGTGATGAGCTATAGACTGTACAAAAGCAGGCAGTAGGTGTGATTCGGCCAACCCCTGCTGGAGAATATCTATATAAAAAGTAGCCTTTTGAGTTTATTATTTCATTTGAGGGCATCAAAAGGAATTTATATTTTAAAGAGATTGTTATTCATGTTCCTTCTGACTTTGTGTTTAGTTAAATATGAAAATCTTAGCGATTTCAAAGTTTTGAAAGTACAATTTAAAAAAAGAAAAAAGTTAACAAATATATTTGCATTCCTCAGCTTGTCAATATGCTTTATATATTTCTGTTTAATATTATCCTCTCAACTGGAAAGGAAGAAAAGGTAAAAAATTTTAAATGGTATGAGATGACCAAAAATAGATAACAGGGAAAATTTCAAAACATATTACTTGAAAATAGCAGTACCACATCGATGTACAGTATATATCCATTTTTGTTTAAAAATATGTGGAGGCAGGGGTCTAGATATATTCCCATCCATAGACGATTGACAGGAAACACACCAGCATGCGAACAGTGACTATCTCTGGGTAGGGGGATTATGAAAGATTTTTATTTTCATTTTTTGCTTGCCTATATTTTCTAAGACTTTTCCAATAACATTTAAATAAACTGATACATAAAAAAAATAAAAGTGGAAGATAAGGTATCAGAAGCCCATTTCTGGTTTGGGAGACAAGGCAGATTGTGACTTCATTAAGCAAGCCATTTTAGAAATATAGAGGAAAAAGAGGATTTTGGAGCTATAAGGTAGGGGAAGAGAAATTTAAAATCTGGTTTTAGATATTACACTAGAGATATCTGAGGGATATCTGGATGAATTAGTTCAGCAAGCTGTTGCATCATTAATGTTGCTTATGAATCTAACAAAGATATCAAACATTATTTCTAAAATTAAAATGCAAATTCTTTGGAATGACTTGTGAAATTCTATTCAAAGTTTAAGGCATGGTGACTTCCAAGTGTAAAATTTCATATCTCTATCTAGCTACATATATTTTTTGGTAAAAGGAAGATTTTCCACCTACATCTTCTCTCCATATTCTATCATTGCCTAATTTATTAACTCTGTCATTCTCTAAATATGTGACTGCCTTCTAGGATTAAAGCAGCACATACGATTCTTAATATATCAAGGATTTAGAATTATGGCAAGAATTGTACCAATTCAGGAAATTTTAATACAAACAATAAAAACTCTTCACATTTCACTTGAAATATTTTTGAAGAGAGACCTTTGGGAAAGAATGTTATTCCTAGGAAAATTTTTTCCTAAATTCCTAATTCTCCCAATTTACATGAAACAACTTTCTCTGCAGTCACGAGAATCATAGTATCAGCTTAAAATGGATTTTGATACAAAATTTTATTGTCCTCCCTCCCTACTAATGGCTCAGGATTATAAATTCTTACTGATTTTTTTTTAGTCTCCTTTTCAGAGATAAATATTCTGCTTTCAAAAGAATTCAGTGAAAGTAGTAGGTGTGAGTATAGACAAACAAGACTGGCCATGGGTTGACTGTTTTTATAGCAGGCTGATGAGACTATGAGGGTTTACTGTATTGTATTTTATACTTTTGTGTATGTTTGAAATTTTCCATAAAAAAGTATGAATTTTTAAAAACTTACAAGCTAGAAATATGCAAAAATGATAACAATTATGTTTGAATGAAGATACTAAAAGTTTTCCCTTAATTTTTCTTTGTATTCTTTGAGCATTTTTACTTTTTATGAAGACAAAACAAAAAATATTTTTAAAAAGATTATTTCATATCTTTATTTCTAGCATTGCCATTTTCTGTGTTAGGACTATGAACTGATTGCATTTTATAGATTATCTGAAAAAAAACACTGATTTTTCCTTTTCAGTTATACATTCTGAAAGTTGTACACCTAAAACTTTACCCTATCTTGCCTTTGTCCTTGAAATTAGGATTCTCCACTTAGGAGGCCTTGGACAAGCTACTTAATCTCTTTGACTCTCAACTTCTTTTCTCTCTTAAAGCAGATAAAAAAAAAAGAAACAAATGACAATGTATAGCAAATAAGGCAGGGAACTAAAACTTGGTTTTCAGGCATTGTGCTAGGAACTTTATACACATTTATTCCTCTCACAAATAGCTCTTTTAGTAAGACAAATATGACTACCCCAATATTAAATAAACAAAGGTTATAAACATACAATTCTTCAATTGACAAATATTTATTGAGCACCTACTATGTTTTAGGCATGATGCTAAAAACAATACCAACGATAAACAAATATGTAAAAAAAGAAACAAATATGTAAAAATATGGTCACCTTTAATCATAATCAAAGGAATGCAAGTTAAAACAAAAGTGAATTTTCCATTTTCATCCACCAAATGGTTTGTGTTAAAAATAAATGTTTTCTCCAGGGTTAGATGAACGTGGTCCTTTGGGATCTCTTCTACTGTGGGTAGATGCATAGATCCATAATCTTCCTGAAGGCACTGGAACAATGTATATAAAACAGCTTAAAATGAACATAATTCTAAGAAGTAGCCAACCAGGAGAATGAAGCACTCCAAGCAGTTCAATGTGGTTTCCAAATTTTGGGAAGAGTATCAAAATACAAAAAAAAAAAAAAAAAAGTAGACTCCCGGAAATGGCTACTTCAAGGTGGGAGGCAGGAAATGAAGATGATGAGCCTGGAACATCTTGTTGCATCAGATACAAGTGAGTGATTAAAGATTACTGAGGTTATATCAAAAGGATACAGGAGCCAACTGCTAGAGGCATCCACACATCAAACATGAAACAATTTGAACATCAATGACGTACAACTTAAATGGATTTAAACATATTAAATATCTTGACAATTCCTATCCCCTAACTCATTGGTGACCATGGCAAAATACTAGGGAAACAAATCATTATTTTGAAAAACAATAAAGAAAGAAAGAAGCATTTATCCTGCCTTTCCTTACTGTAACATGGGTAACCAAATAGTAGAAGGGACATTTTTCTTCACAAAAATACTCTAGCTAATAAAGATGCCATATCATTTTGCAGTCCCTAATGAATAAATTTATTGATTGAACATCAGCTGCTGCCAAATCATAAAGAGATACCTAAATATTATGTCTCTTAACTACCTATAAGTGGTCTTATCAAAAAAATTGAATCTCAAGCTGATTAATCTTCTAGATACTACCAATTTATAGGAAATACCAAAGATATTAAACTATACCTTCGGGCTGCAGCCAACAAAAAGCAGGATCTGGGAATTCTACAAGGCAAACAACCTCATTTCTTCAAAAAATAAATTGCAAGGAAAAAAGGATGAGGGGGAATGCACAGATTGAGACTTAAGAGACATAACAATCAACTGTAATTTGTGGACATTATTTGGATCCCGATAATTTTTTTTAAATTGACATTTATGAATTAGAAATTAAAACACTATCAGATATGTAATGGCATTAAGGCAATATTGTCAATTTTTTTAAGGACTGAAAATCTTTTCTAAAGTTGTTTTATACTTTAGAGATACTAAGTTATTTATCGATCAAATAATATATGTGAGACTTACTTCAAAAATAATATGTAGGTCTGGGGAGTTAGTGGAATTACAGATAAAACAAGACTGGCTATGAGCTGATAATTATTGAAGCTGGTGATGGGGCACTGAAGTACATTATAATATGCTGTGTATTTTTATATATGTTCAGATTTTTCATAACAGAAGTTTAAAAAGTATGTACATTTTGATATAGCATTTCCACTTTGAGAGATTTGTCTTAAAGATATATCACACATAAAATAGTTTATGTGCAAGGACATTATAGGATTGTTTGAAAGACCTAAAAATAATGAAAAAAAAAATGAAATTGATAAGGCCAAAAACTATGAAACACGATGGAATACTATGCAGCTGTTAAAAAGAACAAGACAGCTATATATGTATTGATATGGTCCAATGTTTAAGGTGTATGGATAAGCAAAAATAGCAATGCATAGAGATTTGCTACCATCCGTGTAAAAAATTTTTTATAGAGTATGTTATGTATATATCTACCCTTACACAAACATAAAAATCAGGAAGTATGTACAAGAAATTAATAGAAGTGATTGCTATGTAACAGGTAACGAGGTGGAAACAGGGCAGAGATAGTGTGAAGACTTATGTCTATATGCCAAATTGTAACTTTAAAATCTTTATCCTGCGCATGTGTTTTAACTATTCAAAGTGACAATTTTTAATGTCATAGCTTTGAACTCCTCCAACTGTACATCCTAATCATTAAACCATTTAAAGAAAAATGAGGTACAAAACACTGCTTTCTAATCCTTTGTAGGCAGTGGCACATGCAGAAAATGCAGGTGTTTTTACAAAACATTCAGGATGTCTGAGAAGATGGGTGACATGTGAGGCACAATGGGCTCTCTACCCGATACTGCCTGGTGACTCCAAGGGCTGAGGGGATCCATTTCTTGAGATTTCTCAGATTCTTTCATAAGCCTTGATCCAGATGTCACTGAGGTTGGATCAAGGCTCTTTTCCCTGTCATTGTCATCTCCTGGAGTTACAATATCAAAATTCTAAAAACATAATCCAGAACAAGTGAAATTCCAGACATTCCATTTAAAATTAGCTTCTTAATTTCAATAGATTGGATTAAATTAGCAGGAATTTTACTTATATTTATCTTCACAAAATATAATCATTTACAATTTATTTTTTGGGAGCTATCCTTGTTGATTTTTAATCAAAATTTTGTTTAGCCTTTAAAATGAACTGTCAGCTTCTCTTAGGGATTATCTGTTTCTTGAAGTTTCTATAGGAAAACTTTCTTTGAAGGGACAGAGCTTTAATTACTTTTTATTTTTAAATCACTGATTTATTCAGGTATTCTACACCTTCTTGAACCAATTTTGTGATTTTTGTAAAAATTCATTCTCTCTAGATTTCAAATATATTAGAATAAAGTTATGTGTAGGAGCTACTTTAAAAAAATCTATCCCTTTCATTAATGGTAAATGTGTCTTCTCTAGATCAGACTTGTCAATCATCTATCTTACATTGTTAAATAAACAACCTCCAGATTAAGTCTATTGTTGTTTTCTACTTTATTTTTTCTTCTATTTTTAATAATCATTCTTAGTGTTGACTTGGGTTTATGTGGCAAATTTTTCCTAACTTTTAGAGTTGACCATTCATTCAATGTGCTTGGTATATGATTTGCATCGACTAGGTGCTGGAGATCTACGTTTGGAAGAACAAAGCTCCTACCTTCAATCCTTGGCTTCTGACAGTATAGCTTTGGCTACCCCGAACTGGTTTTGATACGCAGAACTCACTGTCATTCATTTCTAGTTCGTAGTTTTAGATTTGATTTCTCTTGAAGGTAAACTTAGTGGTTTTAGATTTTTAGGTGGCAGATTTCTTTTGCCTACTGTTATTTTTTTT
>NW_011889304.1:463164-468793 GCF_000151845.1 Pteropus vampyrus | reverse complement strand
AGTTCGTAGTTTTAGATTTGATTTCTCTTGAAGGTAAACTTAGTGGTTTTAGATTTTTAGGTGGCAGATTTCTTTTGCCTACTGTTATTTTTTTTCAGTTAAAAGATGGGGACAATGCTTTATTGACTTCGCTCCTATGAATGGGTAGCTATAGGTTCCCAGGACTAATCCTGAATTTCTAACCTTGTGAATGAAGTACTTCTCATAATTATATTTTATTACTGTTTTTTTCAGAATGAATTATTATCTAATGAGCAGTTCTAAAGGCTGATACTTGATACATTCACAAGGCTCTCCTCTCATATGAACTCAACATTAATACTGTTAACTAATGATAACTAATATTTATTCAGCATAGCTTTATGTAAAATATGACAGTCTTCACAAAAACTGTATTAGGTAGGTATAATTATTACTGCTTAAAAATAAGTAAACTGAGGAACAGAGAGGTTGCATAATTTGCCCATCGCTATATAGTCAGTAACTGGTGAAAATGAAAATAATGTTAAGTAAGGTATATGCCATGGCAAAAGGCATACTCACAAAATATTTTAACAGGGTTATTTTCTATTAAGAATTCTCAGAATTTAATACATATTGAATAGTAACAGAACACTTTTTACATTCATATTCGTATTTTTTCACCATAAGTTCTCTGATGCATAGTAAACAGTGAGTGTGAGGCAAAAAGAATTCCCACATTTATTACATTTTCTTCTGGTAAGAGTTGTCTGATGTTCCATAATGGAAGCGACACATGAAGGTTTTCTGACATTAATTATACTACATCAGGCATTATCTGAGTCAGGTGTGAAGTCCACATAAAGGCTTTCCTACATCTCTAACACTCAAGGCTGTCTAACCAGTATGGATTCTGTAGTGTTCAATGAGCTGTGAGCCAAGAATAAAAGCCTGCCCACATTCTCTACATTCATAAGGTTTGATCCCAGGATGAATTCTCTGATGTTCAGTAAGTTGTGAACTACGAATAAAGGCCATTCCACATTCCCTACATTGATAGGGTTTCTCACAAGTATGAATTCGCTGATGATGAGTCAGTTGTGAAACACGAATAAAGGCTTTCCCACATTCCTTGCATTCATAGGGTTTGTCACCTGTATGAATTCTTTGATGTTGAATAAGGTATGAACTACGACTAAAGGCCTTTCCACAGTCCTTACATTCATAGGGTCTGTCACCAGTATGAACTCTCTGATGTCGAGTAAGCTGTGCATGCTGTCTAAACGCCTTTCCACATTCCTTACATTCATAGGGTTTCTCCCCAGAATGAATTCTTTGATGTCGTGTAACTTCTGAGCTATGAATAAAGCCCTTTCCACATTCCTTACATTCATATGGTTTCTCACCAGTATGAATTCTCTGATGTACAGTTAGTTGTGAATGCTGCCTAAAGGCTTTCCCACATTCTTTACACTGATAGGGTCTAGCACCTGTATGAATTCTCCGATGAACAGTAAGTTGTGAGCCACGAATAAAAGCCTTTCCACAATCTTTACATACATAGGGTTTCTCACCCGTGTGAGTTCTTTGATGCAGAATCAGTTGTGAATGCTGTCTAAAGGTCTTTCCACATTGTTTACATTCATAAGGTTTGACACCAGTATGAAGTCTCTGATGTAGAGTAAGTTCTGAAGTACGACCAAAGGCCTTCCCACATTCCTTACAGTCATAAGGTTTCTCACCTGTATGAATTCTCTGATGTTGAACAAGGTGTGAGGCACGACTAAAAGCCTTCCCACATTCTTTACATTCAAAGGGTTTCTCACCAGTATGAGTTTTCTGATGTTGAATAAGGTGTGAGCCACGGCTAAAGGCTTTCCCACATTCATTACATTCAATCAGTTTCTTGCCAGTCTCATTGCTCTGATGTAGAGTGAGGGATGTATGATGCTCGAAAGTGGGTAAGTTTTCATATGTGATTTTCACTTGCTTGAAATAGCACTCCTGATTTACTTGTCTTTCAAACTGGGCTCTGTATTCCCAGTCTTCTGTAAAACTGGAGCCCTCAAAACTACAGCATTTCAGGCTTTCCATTAGCTCCCAACTGAATGATTCTACTTCAAAGATATCTTTTTGTGGAAATTTCTCACACCTGGACTCCAAGTCTGAAAAACATTAAAAAAAGTAAATACAGGCTGTTCTCTTGAGCGATAAAAATAAATTCTACAGTAGACTAGAAAGACAAAATGAAAATAATAACCATATAAGGTGAATGGCTTATCTAAGTGTCAGATATTGCTGGGCAATGTCTAAAAAGCACATGAAATCACAAATATGAGAGCTTATATGGTGCCTGAAGGGCAAGAAAATATATCAAGCCACGGGTTCCAGGAAACCTGTTAACAATGCAAATGACAGGAACCATTGCAGACAAAATCGAAACCTACGGAGGTAATGCCAACAAATGTGTGTGCATGCACTTGTGTATACGTACATATCTATATATTTTTAAAGTTATATGTATTTTAAATGAAATAAGATTCATGTCATATAAAATCTGCCATTTAACCATTTTAAACAATTCAGTAGTTTGCAATAAATTCCCCGTATCACGGAACCATAGCCACTATCTAGCTCTAAAACATTCTCGTCACCTCAAACAGAAATCCTGTGCTCTTTGAACAGTCATTCCCCATTTCTCTGGCCCCTGAAAATCACTAATGGCAGGGAACCACTAATTTTGTCTCTATGAATGCCTATTCTGGGAATTTCATATAAATAAGGCATCTATATTTTTAACACTTTCTACCATATGATGCTGATGCCAATCAAAATGAAAATCTCTATTTAAACTTTTTCACAGTCTTCCCACTGCACTTAGAATAAACTCTAAACACACTGCCATGGTTCACAGGCTCTTGGCAAAGCAGGCCCCTGACTGTCTTCACCGTCACATTGTCTCAACCAAGGCAGGGCATCTTCATATTGGGCACTCTCCCCTCTCCTTTCTACGTACCAACTGCAGGCCTCTTTTGAACATCTAGAACAAATCTAGGTCTTTCCCATCTTAGCCCTCTCATTAGGTTTTTCCAATTATCAAGAATCTTGTCCTGAGCTCTTGGTATGGATGCTTTTCTCATCCTTCAGGTCTCAGATAAAAACTTTCAAAAAAGTTTTCAGTCAGATAACTGATTCTCTCTCCCACATCTTATAACTCTTTTATCAATTGTAATTAGATTTTCATTTACTTATTATCTGTTGATCTGTTTGTTTTCTTGCTCCCAAATCCCCTCAAAGGCAGAAACAGCATCTTTTTCATTAGCCACTGTCACCAAAACCTGGCCTATAATTGGCTTTTAATAACAGATCGTTCGATGAATATCAGATTCTAGAGCTAGACCAATGGAACACAAATAGAAAGGCCAGAAATAGACTGTATTTTATATGGAAATTAAATTTATTATAAAGGTGATATCTCTAAGGGATAGTTTTTGTAATAATGTTGAGGTAACTGAATAGTCATTTGGAAAAAGCTAAAAGTGGATCCATACGTTATGTTGCCGTATACCAGAATAAACTCCAAATAGAGTTTTAATGTTAAAATAGAAACCATAAAAATACCTGAAGGAAACACAGTGCTGTTACCTTAAAAATAAGAAAGGCTTTTGAAGTGAGAGGCAACAAAATGTTTGAGATTAATAAGAATAGCTATTTGGGAATCATTAATTTAGGCAAAAGCCCAAATAATGCTTTAATTTAGCTGAAATAAATGCTTTGTTGCCTCTCATTTCAAAAGGCCTACTTATTATTTTTTAAAATTTATTTAAATTAGTTTCAAGTATACAGTAACATTGGTTAGACATCTATATAGTTTATAAAACGATCCCCCCAATTGCTCCCTCCCTCCCCGGCCCTCTACCTAACCATCATATTCCCTGTCGTGCTCCCCATCCACGTGACCAACTGTCAACTACTAATTTGTACTTCTTTAACCTTTCATCCCATTCACTCAGTCCCCTAATCCCCCTCCCCTCTGTCCGTCACCGAATTGTCCACTATATTTGTGAGTCTGTTTTTGATTAGTTTGCTCTTTTTGTTCCTTAGATTCCACATATAAGTGAAATCATATAGTGTTTATCTTTCTCTATCTGACTTATTTCACTCAGCATAATAACCTCTAGGTCTATTCATGTCATTACAAATGGTAGGATTTCATTTTTTTTAGTGGCTGAGTAATATTCCATTATAAATATGATCTATTTATTTTTTGTTAACATATCTGGTGTAGTCAAACAGGATCTTAAGTGGCCTCACCTTCATGGGCCAGCATCCCCTAGAACTGGCTATGGTAACTACGGAGCCACTTTTGTGGTCACATTGTTTAACTGGCTTAAAAAATTAAACACTTACATACATTAAAAAATATAAGAAAAACTAACCTAAATGCTTTTTAGTATCACCTGATCTAAAAAATATTTAACATTAAAACTGATTTAAGTTAGTTGGTTTAATTAAAACAGACATGTCTTTAAAAATTATTAACATTTAATATAAAAATTAATGTTTTCAATAAAAATGATATAAAGATATGTTTTTATTAAAAAATAACAATAATTTTGTCCTGGTTAGTTCAAAATTTTACATTATGTATTAAGCTAGTGAAAATTGTTTATACAGATATTCTTAAAAATTAAGCTTTAATATCAATGTTGTAATTACGTAAAGCTAAAACTTAATCTTACTTCTGTGCTAAAAAAAACCAAAAATTTCCTGTAGTATTGGTATGCTTAATAAGATTATAAAAAGACCCACAGACTTTGTTTCATTTAAATGATTTCCTGTGACCTTGGACTTAAAGAGAATTTTATGAATTTGACCTCAAAGGCAAGGGAAGTAAAAGCAAAAATAAATGAATGGGAGTACATTCTTCTGCTCAGCAGAAGAAACCGTCAACGAGATAAAGAGACAACCATCTCAATAGGAAAATATATTTGCAAGGAATGCCTCTGATAAAGGTCTAATATCCAAAATATACAAAGAACTCAGTCAACTCAATAACAACAAAAAAACAAATGATCCAATCAAAAAATGGGCTGAAGACCTAAACAGAAACTTCTCCCTAGAGGACATACAAATATATGAAAAGATGTTCAACATTGCTAGCTATTAGGGAAATGTAAATCAAAACCACAATGAGATATCATCTCACATCTGTTAGAATGGTTAAATCAACAGGACAAGTAATATCAAATGCTGGAGAGGATGCAGAGAAAAAGGAACCCTCATACACTGCTGGTGAGACTGCAAAATGGTACAGCCACTATGGAAAACAGTATGGAGTTTCCTCAAAAAACTAAGAATTGATCTACCATACAATCCAGCAATCCCTCTACTGGGTATTTACCCCAAAGACTTAAAAACTTATATCCAAAAAGATATTTGCACACCGATGTTCAGCAATGCTCAGTAGCATTACTCACAGTGGCCAGGACATGGAAGAAACCAAAGTGTCCTAAGATAGACAACTGGCTAAAGAAGCTGTGGTACCTGTATACAATGGAATATTACTCAGCCATAAGAAGAGATGAAAGAATGCCATTTGTGACAACATGGATAGACCTCGAGATAATCATGCTAAGCGAAATAAGCCAGACAGAAAATGTTGAAA
>NW_011889304.1:459656-463019 GCF_000151845.1 Pteropus vampyrus | reverse complement strand
TGGACTTTGGGTGGTAATTACACAATATATAGATGTCAAATTATAATGTACACCTGAAAATTATATAATTGTATTAACCAATGATACCCTGATAAATGTAATAAAAATAAATAAATGATCTTCTGTGCTCTTTATCATCAGATCTTTAATTGTTCCAGTACACTGAGCCTTCTTAATATAAAAAAACTAAAATTTTACTAACTACGTAACCTTCTATATTTGTCATTTTGATTAAATAAATAACAGTATTGTTTCACAATGACCTATGATTTTATTTGACCAAATATTTTTAAACTTTTGATATGTTTAACAAAGCTTCCCAAGATTCAAACATTAAAGTCTTTTTCTTGACCTTTGAGATTTAAAAAAACTTTGGAGTACTTCTAGAAGATTCCTAAAACATTTTAAAGATTTATTCTTTCTCTCGTAAAAGAAAAAAATCAAACCAATCAAGCCTATCTAGTAGGTTAAATTACATGGGAAGTGTTGTCAAATAACGCCAAAAAAATTAGTCTTTTTCTGTCTCTTAAAGTTGAAGCTCTTATCATGTCTTTAAAACATAAATACTCGGGAACTAACCAAAACATTGCTCACAGAGACTGAAAAAAATGGCCTTTTTAAAGTATAGACTACTGCTTACATTCCTTTACAAAACTGATTTGTAAAAAAGCTTTGGTTATTTACAAAACTAAAAAATAATAAAGATAAAACAACTGTGTATAAAAAATAAAATGTATGTTTTCAGTAGAGAAAGACATGAAACAGAGAGATGTACTTCTGTTGAAGAAAAAAATATTTTTTAGATTAAAAAAACATATGAAGTTCATTTTTTTAGTAAAAAAAGCAATTCTGTCCTAGAGTAAAATGATTGTTTCTAAATTTAAAAAAAGATAAAACAAAAACTAAAAATATGCATGTTACAAAAGGTGTATATATTTACAAAACGTACATGGAAGATAGATCTTAACAAATGTTTATATATGGTTAAGCTAATTAAGATTAGAATAGCTAAGTCAATTATATTATCTATATGTACATATATATGTAAACTCTCTCCAAACCATTAGCCATGGCCATTTTTAAGTTTTTTTGTCATTTACAGACAATTACTGTTTTACTCTGATGTTTTTACAGAAATGTTTCTACAAAGATGTTTCATCTTCAGGGAAATTCATAGAAGACGCGAAACTCTCTAAAATGCAAAACTTTCAGGTACTCCTAACTGATAACGTGACCAAATTTCAAGATGCTGACATTTGGATTCATGTTCCCCAGTTTAAAGAAAGCTCTTACACCTAAACAGATTGCTCAAACAGAGAATTAAAAATTTTAAATTAGAAAAAACAAAAGAAAAAACATCTGTCATGAACAACTAACCCAAGATTCTGGACCAGGCCTGTATAATCTGGACCAGGTCTGTACACCTTCCTTTTTTTCCTTTTTCTCTTTTTTCCTCACTTTAGTCCCTTCCTATCTCACAAAAAGTATTCAGGCCAAACACTCACTGTAATAGTTATTGTTTCCTTTTCCCTCTTAATTTCTGTCTAAAAGATAATATTAGACATCATCTTTAAATGTACTTTACAAGTGATAGCTAAGGATGTTTAATGCTTGGTGATGTCAGCCCTAACTGAAGGTACCAGATTTAAAAGAATACTTTTTCCCCCAGGCAGATATTACAATGACTGTCACGGCAATAGTCAATCAAATAAATCTTTAAATTCCCTTACTTGTGTTAAATTAAGCAATAGAACTGCTCTTAACCATATCCTTGCTAAGCAAGGTGAGGTTTGTTCTGTTATTAATACCTCTGGTTGTACTTAGATAAAACACCTCCAGTAAGATAGAGATAAAACTAGATAAAATCCAGAAACAAGTCAAATGATTAAATACAGTATCTACTAATACCTCAAAGGTCTTTAATATCTTCAACTAACTGCCCTAAAGTATTGCCTTCTGGTTCAGATTTATTCTTCAAATTGAACTAAACATTTTGTTTATTATAAAAATCTTTGCTGATAGAAATCTTAGTCTTGCATAGCTCAGTGTTATAAAGACACCACTCTGATTATGGTAGTTCAATATTTTGAGATGATAATAAGGCTTATGAGACTTAAAACCTCAAAAAACTACAGATGTTTGCCCTTAAAAAAATAGGAAAGCTTTCCTCTGTTCTTGCACTCCTGTCACTCAAATGTGGCCTGAGGCTCCTACGAAAAAAAAAAAAATCTATTTTCCTTTCCCTCCTACACAGGACATGACCTACCAAGAATGAGGCTTCCTGGCAACGAGGAATGGACAATGGCACGACATACCCAAATTGAGCCACCTGACAATGGAGGACCAACAATAACTGATCGATGCTGCTTTCTGATGACTGATCAGAGATGCTTTCAAGGAACGATCTTGATAAAAGGGGGAAATATAAATAATAATGTAAATGGAGCCACTTTAAAAAGCCAGAGCTGCCATGCCAGAGGAACTGCCTTGCATGTCTTATGCCTCAAATCTTTGGAATGTTAAAAGAGGACAAAATAATCTTTGGACTGGGCATAAGCAACCTGTGCCTTGCAAAAGAACTGTCTACAAAGATAACAACTACAAAGATAACAAGAAAGCAGTTGTTATGACTACTTTCAAAAGGATCCCTAAAACATTTGTTCTTTCTCTTTTTCTTATAAAAGAAAAAAAAGATTAAACCAAGCCTATGGACTGAAAATTAAAAACACTGTTTAGAATTAATGTCACTATGTCATGTTATCTGCACCAACAGAAATGCCTTGGTTCTACTGATGTAATTGTCATAAATATCCAAATGCCTTTGTCTCCTAATCAGGACATTATTTGGGTTTCTGCCTGAATTATGATTCCCAAGGAGCTATTCTTATGGATCTCAATAAATGCCTGTTGCCTCTCACTTTGAAAGGCCTTTATTTTTAGGTTAACAGTAGGTTACTTTATAATCTAAGTATAGGGAAATGTTCTAACAATGAAACAATGACAAAATCCAAAAGCAAGAAAAGATTGATAAATTCCACTAAACAATGGTGAAAAACAAAACCAAAAAACTTACACATGGACAAAAAACAGCAAAAGCAAAACCAAAAAAAGACAAATGAGAGAGAAAATATATGAAACTTGTATTACAGTTAACGGGATGATCTTCATGAATTATTAAAAGCTCTTAAAAATAGAAATATCCTCAAAAAGGTAAACATACAGTTACCATCTGATTCTCGGAACATACCCCAAAGAAGTGAAAACAGGGACCGAGATACTATACACCAATATTCACAGCAGCATTATTCACAATAGCTGAAGAGGTTGAAAGATCCCAAGTGTCCATCAAGAGACTGAATGGAT
>NW_011889304.1:438161-457671 GCF_000151845.1 Pteropus vampyrus | reverse complement strand
TGACCCATGAATTGTAGTATGCCAACCCCTGGCCTAGAGTATAGGGAAGTAAAAGATGGTAAAGGCCTTACTGTGTTTAGGAAAAAAATTCAAAGATACTATTTCATACCATTCTCCAATAAAAGAAACTAGGGAACCTTTGAGGAATGGCTAATTTCAGGGGTGAGGCAGGAAAAATGTAAGATACATACCATGCTGTGGTACCAGAAAATAAAAAAGTACTAAATGAAAGCATACTGAGAGAGCACAGGAGCCAACCTGAAGGAGTTCCCAATGGTCAAAGCTTGAACAATTGAGCAATAAACTAACAATGACAGTATTGGGCTATAACCCAGACTACAATACCCATGATCCCATATTGATAGAAACAAATCACTGAATAAATAAATGAATGGGAGAGGGAGTAGGGGCAGCTCTTCCTTACTGAAGAATACCAATTAGTAAATGGAGTTTTAATGAGGGACATAGAAAATTTGCACTAGGCAATACTATTGTTACAGACAAGATCCCCGCAAGGATGCTAAAATCAGTAGGCAAAATGTATAGTCAAAGTATCTCCCCTCAAGATAATTACCAATTACAGATGGAAATATAGTAACTTTACAAGAGAAAAACATGAGATACCCTACTTCGACTAAGTGATCAAGGTTAACAACACCATTAATAAGCCATCTTAACATCAAGTAACCCCTGATATAGTGCACAGAAGTTGATCATATCACAGAGACACACATAACATCGGTTCTGTTGTATTCCTGCCAAAGATGCATGAGAAAATATCACACACACACAAGGTGAGAGACATTCTCCAAAACAGTACTCATCGAAAGTATTAAGGCCATGAAAGACTGAAGAATTGTCACTGATTGGAGGGCGCTAAAGAAACACAATAACTAAATGAAATGTGGGATCCAAGACTGGATCCTGGGACAGAAAGATATTAGAGAAAAACCTGATAAAATTCTATTAACATCTGTAGTTAACAGTATTACATAAAGTTAATTTCCTGGTTTTGGTAACTGTACTATGGTTAAGTAAAATGTTACCATTACTGGAAGCTGAGTGAAGGGTATATGGGAATTCTCTGTAATAATTTTGCAAGTTTTCTATAAGCCTGAAATGATTTCAAAATAGAAAAAATTAAAAAAAACCTTTATGACAAAGAAAAAAATTCTATTTCATTCTGGAGGTAGGTAGATAAGTTTAAGCATAGTTTTAAAAGTCAAATTAAAGACTATTCTATTACAAACAGGAAGTACAATTTCAAAATCACTTGAGGGTAGAACGAGTGGTAATAAAATGTGAGCAAAACAGGAATAGCTGGAAATAAGAACGAGGAACAGAGAATATAAAATAAAATGGCAGGAATAAGGACACATTATCACAATAAATAATGAACTGAATTCCCTTATTAAAGTCAAAGAATCTCAGAATGATTCAAAAAGAAAACTATAACAGAATCCTGATTACCAAGGACACACTTAAAATAAAGTGGCAATAATTTAAAAAAAAGATAAGCAAAGACGTCAATTTTTAAGTCAACAAAAAGAGGGTATTTGATATTATTATCAGAAAAAATAAAATTTAAGGTTAAAAACACTAAGTGGAAAAATAAAGGATGGACTGTACAGATAAAACTACAAATTGCAATGAGGATCTATATTTCGTCTTCGCAAAACTATAAAATGTAGTAGCAAAACATATAATACATCTCTCAGAATTTGATAGCAGTTACAGAGAAAGTTAAAAGACATGCAGATTCTAAATTATGTAATCAAAAAGTTTGTAGTTAAATAAAGAGGCGAGTGCCTTATCCAAAGAATACTAGTTTTAAATATATGTGGAGCATTTTCCAAAGCTGGAACAATCTGACTTATTGACAATATTGGAAGAGAAAAGGCAGTGGATTGATTTCTTCTTTGGGATGAGATAAAATTCCTGCCAAAATAGAATTCCATACTCAGTAAAACTATCCTATGAGAAAGAATAAAGAATATGGAATGAAGACATTTTCATGTGGTCAAAAACTAAGAGAATTTGTCAGCAGTTTTACACAAAAAGAAATTTCAAGGGTATTCTTCAGACAGAGAAAAAATGATCTCAGATGAAAATAAATAATAACAATAGCAGATTAGTCAGAAGTTGGGCAGCTGACAAGCATAAAAAGGTTCTGACATTATCTAGCAAGTGCCAGTTAATAATACTTGCTAACATTTATTTAGTGGTCACTATTGCCTGACATTGTTCTGGGCATTTTCACATTATTACTAATGCATACAAAAGCCACAATAACTACATGAGGCAGGCACTATTTTTATCTCATTTGCAGGAGAAAACTGAAGCACAGACAATTTAAATAATTTACTTAAACTCACAGATCTAGTAAGCAGCCAGAAACTGAACTCAGGCAGTCTGACTCTAGTCTGTCCTCAGCCACCACACATCCTTATCTCTCACAAGTTAAGAGAATGAATGAAATTACTGAATTAGGTAGAGTGAGAAGCTGTTTTTTAAGGAATGCAGAGACTTTCAGGAAAAAAAAAAGGATACAAAGTACAGGTAAAAAGGCTGCCACTAGGGAAGATGGGGGCACATTCCTTTTTGAAATAGGAAGAAAATATGATAGAAGAAGGAACAGAGAGGACTTAATGGGGGTAAGGGCAAGGTTCCCTTGGGACCTGCTGCTGACAAGGTCTTTGTTCTTCATGTCTTCACATCTTGGGCTTTTCTTCCTGTTTTTGGTAGAGCTCTGAGGGGACTTTCCAGATAAAACCTTGAGTTATTGTTATCAGTTGATTCACCCACTGGGCTATTTATTCCCAATGACCTCCCTCGTTGGATCAACCCTTGCTCACCTGAGCCCCATGGTCCTGTTATGTCATTTGCAATCATCCAGGGTTCTTTCCCTTGCTCCAATAAGGAGATGACATCAGGCTTAGAAATGGAGAGTCCTGTTTATAGGAAAAGAAATGGGGAATGATTATGCTGTTCCAAAATTCAAACTTTGTCTCTTGGTCACCAAGGAAGAGATACAATTACATTAAGGAAGATAGGAAGGTTGTCCAAAGGATGGGAAGATGGAAGTGCCAATGGAACTACACATTTACACTTCCGCAAAGCACAAAACAGAGCTTGGGAACAGAGTAGAAATTCAGACAAAAACTTTTAAGTCCCCCTAGATATTCACCATGAAGAAACCAGAAATTCCAGAAGGCTAGTCCTGAATTATTTGGAGTAAATAACAATAGTAGCTATTGTCCATCTGTCCTCTCTTTCCTCCCTAATCTACTCCTTGCTGTTCCTGGTCCTCCTCTGTGCCCGGACCGCTTAACCACAAGGACTGTATTATACTGGCCCTACCGTTTTTCACTGGGTTTAGCAGATGGAAAGCATCAGCAGGCAGGAGGAGACAGAGTTCAGGGTTTCTTATCCCTCACTCTCCTTTGACCCAGGAGTTCTGGAAGGAGCTATAGTTGCTGCCAGCCAGGCCCTTCTCCATGACTCTAGCTCTCACGATCTTCCACTGGCAGTGTTTCCTCCCTTTACCCCTTCTGGCTGGAGGTGGTAACAGCCTCCCACGGTTTTGTTCCTGGGAGCCTTGTTGCCCATCTGGCCCTGTATTATGCAATATCCTTACCTAGTGAGACCAAGTTACCAAAGTTCTCCAAAGTCACATCCTTGTACAAGTCCCTCTGGGTAGGTTCCAGGCACTTCCATTCTTCCTGAGAGAACTCTACGGCCACATCCCTGAATGTCACCAATCCCTGAAATGATAAACCCACGAATTACTAGTAAATAAAAGGACTTTTTAATTTTTTTCATTTATTATAAAAATAGTATAATGACCCCCATGAATCCATCACTCTGCTTCAACAATTAACAAGACTTTGCAAATCTTGTTTCATCTCTTTCCTTTTATTTTCTACCCCTGGTGTATTCTGTGGCATATCTCACATACTGAACAAAATAGTATGTCACCCACAAATGCTTTAGTATCTAACAAATCAGAATGTTTTTAAAGTATAACTAGAATGTCATTATCACATTAGTAACATTAACAATAATGCTCCTAGTAACTAGATCAAGTTTCAAATTGTCCCAATTTTCTCAATAGTGATTTTTTACAGTTGGGTTTATTCAAATCAGGATTCAAACAAGATCCACACATTATGTTTGTTCGATAGGTTTCCTAAAGTCTCTCAAATCTCTAACAGTCCTCACAGATCCTTTGAAAATTTTCTTGCTATTTATTTATTAAAGAAACATTTGAATCAGTAGAATTTCCTACATTTTGGATTTGTCCAATTGCATCTTCATACTGTAGTTAAACATGTCATTCTACTTCCATATTTTCTTTGAAAAGGGAGTTAGATCTGGAGTCCTGATTGACATATTTTTGGGGGGGAGGCATAAATATATCAGAGGTGGTACTGTGTACTTCCTGTACTATCCCATGAGGAAGCACATAGTGACTGATTGTCCCATTTATAATGAGGTTAAAATTGATTAGTAAGTACATTTTTAACAACCTAATCCATCGAGGAAAATGTTTTTAAGATGGAAATGAAGGGTGTTGTAGGAAGGAGGTGATAAAGCAAGCAAGCTAGGGCTGAACACCTATGTTATAAAGGAAGTATAAGAACCAAATCTATATGACTAGAGGCCTACAGGCTTTTCTGTGGCTACAGATAAGAAAGACCTTCATACAGCAGGACTCTTCTATTTTCCACAAGGTCTAGGAATGAGCAAAATCTAGTTAAGTGGGTTCTTATAAATAAATGAAATAGCATATACAAAACACACAGCAAACATGGGCCTAGCAAGTCATAGTCTTCCTTTTTACCATTCTTTCCCTTGAGATAATAAAGAATCCAAAAAGTTGTATAAATCTCTTACCTTAAAATAAAGAATTTACACAAGTTTTAAATCTATCCTGAAGACTCAGGGTATAATTAGTTTGTGGTACAACCTAGGTTATACCTTCCCCTTTAGGATGTACTTGGGAGTATGCAGAGGGTGGTTTAGCTGACACAATGTTGGGGGAGGTTGGGCTGAGGGGTGGGCTGTGCGCTACTGATATTAGTGCTGGCATCAGGATGTTAAGTGTCCTGAATTATCTGGGCTATGTATCCATGATGGTCTCAGAAAAAAAGAACTATACTGCTGAAAATGACAACAGTGTCCCCACTGCTCCTGTTTGTTACATACATGAGCATATTTTTTGTTATGCTAAATTTTATAATAAACACAGGAATTTTTATTTGCTGCATAATACTGCGCATTATGTCCTATAAGATATAATCTTTCTATTATTTTGGGGCATTTAGCTTAAACAAGATTTGTAAAATCTTCACAGTTCATTATAAACTTGATAATATCTATTATCCTTCATTGTCCATTTTTTCTTGTTCGTGAAATAAGAAAGCTGATGGAGGGTGTACCTCAGTCAAATAAATGTGCCCACAATCAACACATATTGTTCAACTTCAAAATGGACCATTTTATAGTTACTCGTCTCTCATAAATTCCCTTGCAAGACTAAAGAACTTTTTAAATTAAAAAAATTTTTCAATTACAGTTGACATTCAGTATTATTGTATATTAGTTTCAGGTGTACAGCACAGTGGTTAGACATTCATATAATTTACAAAGATTCTCCTGACTGGTCTAGTACCCATCTGGCACTATATTCCCTATGCTGTACTTTACACCCCCATGACTAATTTGTAACTACTAATTTGTACTTCTTAATCTCATTTCCTTTTTTGCCCAGACCCTCAACCCTCCTTCCATCTGGCAATCATCAGTTTGCTCTCTGTATCGATGAGTTTCAATTTTGTTTGTTCATTTATTTTCTTCTTTAGATTCCACATATAAGTGAGAGCATACGGTATTTTTCTTTCTCTATCTGACTTATTTCTCTTAGCATAATACCCACTAGGTCTATCTATGTTGTGGCATCAAAGAACTTTTGATAGTGTGAAATGTTTAAAGATTTTTCAAAAGGAGGAGGGGTGACAAAAAATAAAATTAAAAAAACCCCATCTAGGTTAATGGAAAAGATCCAAGTTATCTTTGGCCTCATTCAACTATGGTTCTGATAAGGGAGGCTCTCAAGAGAATATATTTTTGTTTCACTGGTACTCTGGTAAAAGCCCTATGTACATATGTGAACACTGCTGAAGAGAGGGCCACTAAGGGACGTGGAGCACCATCACTCATTCCCTGGAATGGAGGAACTGGGACCAGGTTACTGAATGGGGCTCAGTGAAACTGAGAAGTTTCAGGATAAGAACACAAACGTTCATATCATGTGAGGGAAGACAGGTGTTATTTCAAGGAGAGAGAAAATTTCAACTTACCTGGGCCATGGCTTTTAGAACTACCTGACCTGCTCAGATTTCTCTAGGTTCTTCTCTTGGACAAATACAGAGTCCTGAAAAAGCAGAGTAGAGGGGGAAGAGACAAATTTCTCATAAACTGAGCTTGCCTCACACTCCTATATAAATGAGCTGAAAACAATTGTCCTTCCAATGTCCACGTTTTGCTTCCCTTGCCCTCCCCTTGTCCCACCACACAACACTAATTCTAAGAACTACAGAGTTAACAAAGCCTAGCCCCTTCTTAAACCCCAGGGAAAACAAAAGATGGATTCAAGGTAGATGTGCTCTAGCAGAGACACAGAATCCATGACCTCAGCAAGAGAAGTTCGGCCCAGACAGTCCCTTATCTTGCTGCTAATCTATATCCTAGATGGGGCTTAGATAGCTCCCACCTGTTCCAAAGAGATCTTCCTTTGCAGCTGCAGCAAGAAAGATCATAACTCAGATGCATCCACTTTATCCTCTAAGGATGAGGACAGTGCTTACAGGCTAGGAGCACAGCATACCTGGCAGGCCAAACCTTTTGAAAAAGACATTCTTAAAACAAAGTCTTCCAGTTTCTCTGGGATCAACAAGCATAAACTTCTGGGTAGCTCCCTGGCTCTACTTTCTCCTTCTAAGTACAAAAGGAGGCCATACCACCTATATCAGAGGCTTTGTCAAAGCCTCCAGCCCCAGCTAAACTCACCAGACAGGAGCAAGAAAACCACAGTAACACAAGAATCTTACAAGCATACCTGCACATTCGGAATAGTGACCTGAATGGGAACTCAATTTGCAGCAGCCTCTTCGCCCAGCACTACTTTTCCATTTAAACCCTCCCTGTTGCTTTCCTGCAGAACATTACTTCCTCACTGGCTGGCAGTTGCTGAGGCTAGAGTTCTGTGGAGAATAGCCTGTACCTCAAGAGAATGAGAACTCAGGGGTTTTAAGGAGGGTAGTAAGGCTGGTTTTAATTATAGGTGCAAGAAGCTTTCCATGTGGGGGTGTTAGAAGGAAGACTAATTTAATTAATGGAGTGGTGTCAAGGAAAATTTCCTAAAATTATAGAACATGACTTGGGGCCTAAAAATCAGAATTTCAATAGACAGAAAAAGGGACAGAAGAGCATTCTGAGCAGAGTGAAGCGCAGTGGTAAACCAGTGGACCAAAAATATATGGTGTGTTTGCAGAAAATCATTTGAAATGACTTTTAGTTTCAGGAAAGGCCTAGACCAGTGCAGTCCAACAAGCTTTCTATGATGATGCAAGTCTGTCCTGTCAATAATGTAGCCATTAGGGAGTTCTGGTCAGAATGGTGAAGTAGGTAAACACTATGCATGCCTCCTCTCAAGACCACATCAAAATTACAACTACAGAACAACCATCATTGAGAATCACCTGAAGTCTAGCTGAATGGAAGTCCTCCAACTAAGGCTATACAGAAAAAGCCACACTAAATGGTAGGAGGGGTGGAGATGGGGAATAGGCTGGTACCACACTTGTGTGTGGTGGTTAAAAATCAAGAGGGCTATCTTGGCTGCAGAGGTACCCCCTGAGGAGCAAGGGGTCCCAGCTCCACACTAGGTTCTCCATTCTGGGGTTCTAGTACTGGAAAGAGAAATCTCTATAACTTCTGGCTATGAAAACCAGTGAAGATTATGGCTATGTGAGACGGAGGGAGTGAATGGAGTCCCAGGCGATCTCTCCTTAAAGGGCCTGCGCAGGGACTTACTTGCTGATGGAGTCTTCTCACTCTGGACTCGAACGCTGGGGCAGCTGCTTGAAAGCTGCCAGGGACAAATAGGGAGGAACTGAATTGTCTGGCTTCAAGGTAAGGGCTGGAGGGGCAGCTTTCTCCCAAACATAAGTGCTGGCAGAAGCCACTGTTCCTTTGTTGAGCCCTCCCCTCACCCAGCATGCAGAAGCAGGCAGCTGCCATATCTGAGTCTCATCAACCCTGCTAGCACTGTTCGCCCCACCCTGGTGATTCCTTGAGACCCTGCCCCACCCAACTTGTGAGCACACCACTTACAGTGGCTTTTCCATACAAATGGCTTGTCTTGGCTCATGCAGCAGACTTTCCTAAAATTTCTCGAAGGTTCGCAAACCCCAAATAAGAATCATCTGGCCTTGGCGTGACACGTACCTCTTGCTAAGCAGCCCCAAGCCTAGTACTAGAAGCCGCCAGGCTTAACTGGTGATTTAACTTCTCCCAGGCACCTCCAAGCCCAACACAAGTAGCAACCATCTGCAAATCATTTTGTAGCTCATACCAAGTGGCCCCAGGCAAGGCATAGGCATCAGTTGAACTTGGCCTGCCACAGAGCCCCTCTCAAGAGGCTCCAGAACCAACACACCTGGTGGTCAGTTTCAGACAACACCAGAGCATCACCTAATCACCTCCATAAAAGACACACCCGAAGGATTGACTCAGCAGGCACCAGAGCCCTGCTAAAGCAAATCCTGCTCTGTGCACAATAGCTCCTCTACTGTAGTCACTGGCCAGTCCTCACAACCAATCACCTTGAGGGCGAATCCTTCCCACTGATGTGCAAACAGCAACCAAGGCAGAACTATAACAGGAAGGCACCCACAACCCACACAAGAAACACACCTGGAACAACACCCAGCTCAGGTGACCAAGGAGACTTCAACACTGGGCCCCACAGGACACCTACATAAGGCCACTCTACTAAGATGAAGAGACACAGCAGCTCTACCTAATACATAGAAACAAACAGAGAGAGACAGCCAAAATGGGGAGATGACGAATCATGCACCAAATGAAAGAACAAAGTTCCAGAAAAAGAACTAAACAAAATGGAGACAAGCAATCTACCCGATGCAGAGTTCAAAACACTAGTTATAATGATGCTCAATGATCTCTTGAAAACTTCAACAGGAGGTAGGAAACATAAAAATGGAGGTAGAAAATATAAAAAATATAAAAAAGAACCAGTTGGAAATGAAAAATGCAATAGCTGAAATAAAAAATACATTAGAGGGAATCAATAGTACATGAGATGAAGCAGAGAACTGAATTAGCAATTTGGAAGATAAGGTAGCAAAAAATACCAATCAGAAAGCAACAAAAGAATCCAAAAAAATGTGGACATTTTAAGGGGCCTCTGGTACATCAAGTGTACCAACATTTGCATCAGAGGGGTACCAGAAGGAGAAGAGAGAGGGCAAAGAATTCAAAACCTATTTGAAGAAATAAACATGGAAAACTATCCTAACCTGGGGAAGGAAGCAGACATACAAGTCCAGGGAGGACAGAGAGTCTCCAACAAGATGAATCCCATGAGGCTCATACCAAGACACATCATAATTAAAATGTCAAAGGTTAGACAAAGAGAGAATCTTAAAAGCAGCATAAGAAAAAGTTACCTGTGAGGAAGCTCCCATAAGACTGTCAGTCGATTTCTTAACAGAAACTTTACAGGCCAGAAGGGATTGGCACAAAATATTCAAATGATGAAAAGCAAGGACCTACAACCAAGATTACTCTACCCAGCATGGCTATCATCTAGAATGAAAGGACAGATAAAGAACTTCCCAAACAAGAAAAAGCTAAAGGAGTTTATCCCCACCAAACAAGTATTATAAGAAATGTTAAAGGGACTTCTTTACAAGGTAGGAAAAATAAAAATAAAAAATACAAATAATAAAATGGCAATAACTACACATTTAGCCACAATTTGTTTCAATGTAAGTGGATTAAATGTTCCAATCTAAAGACAGGGTGGCTGAATGGATAAGAAAATAAAACCCTTACATATGCTGCCTATAAGAAACTCACTTCAGACTGAAAGACACACAGAGACTGAAAGTAAAGGGATGGAAAAAGATAGTTCATGAAATTGGAAATGGAAAAAAAAAAAAAGCTGAGGTAGCCATATTTATATCAGACAAAATAGACTTTTGAACAAAGGCTATAACAAGAGACAAAGAAGGACCCAGTAATCCCACTTCTGGGTATTTACCCTAAGAAACCCAAAATATTACTTTGAAGAGACATGTGCATCCATATGTTCACTGCAGCATTATCTACAATAGTCAAGATTTGGAGACAACCTGGGTGTCTATGAATAGACAAGTGGATAAAGAAGAGGTGGTACGTAGATACAATGCAATATTACTCAGCCATAAAAAAAGAATGAAATCTTGCCATCAGCAACAATGTGGATGGACCTGAAGAATATTGTGCTGGGTGGAGTAAGTCAGAGAAAGACAAATATCTTATGATTAACACTTATACGTGGAATCTAGAGAAGAGAATAAATGAACAAACAAAACAGAAACAATCTCATAGATCAGAGAGTATTTTGATGGTTGCCTGATCAGGGCAGGGTTGGGGGTATGAGTGAAGGAAGGGAGGGGATAAGAGTTACAAATCGATAGTTACAAAATAGTCATGGGGATGTACAGTATAGCAGGGGGAATATAGTCAGTAGAATTGTAATAAGTATGTATAGTGTCAAATGGATACTGGATTTATCGGGGTGATCACTGTGTAAGTTATATAAATGTCTAATCACTGTGTTGTATATAAACTATTATAATATTGTATGTCAACTATAATTGAAAAAAATAAAAATATAAAAAAATTAGTAGGTAGAAGTAGAATGAGAAACAGGGTATATAGACTTAAGTGTTTCTCCATAAGACACATTAATTATAATGGAAAAGTAGTGGAACACTACTGTAACCAAGTGATTAAAGTTAACACCACTAATAAGAAGACAAGTTGACTTCCTGGATCTCTTGATATGATGCACTGAGAACACATCACTTTTGCGGTATTCTTGCCTCAAATCCATTATCTGAATTTAATCATGGGGATGCATCAGACAACCTCAAATCAAGAAACATTCTACATTGCAGAATTTATGAAATAAATGGCCGGTCCCCTTCAAAAGTGTCAAGGTCATGAAAGACAAAGAAAGACTGACAATCTGTGCCAGATCAGGAAGACTGAGGAGGCTCGCTAACTGCAACATATGATAGTGGATTAGACCCTTGCCCAGAAAAAGGACACTAAGGGACCAATATTGATAAAATTTGAATAAGATTTGTAGACTAGTTATTAATAGTGTATCAATGTTAATATGCTGGTTTTGATCATGTACTACAATTAAGATGTTAACAAATAGAGAAGTTGAATTAAGAGTATATAAGAATTCTATTTTTGCAATAGTTTTATGTCTAAATCTAATTCAAAATGAAAAGTTAAAAAAAATTTTAAATGAACATGAGATGTACAGAGAGCAGGGAGGATATGGGCTTTTCAGTTCACCTCTAAGACACCCAGTAATTTATTCTATTGGTACATGCTGAAGACCAGGTCAGGTTGGTGGGGAGGGTGGAGAGTGGT
The DNA here is from genome assembly GCF_000151845.1 of Pteropus vampyrus. Lineage (NCBI taxonomy): Eukaryota > Metazoa > Chordata > Mammalia > Chiroptera > Pteropodidae > Pteropus > Pteropus vampyrus. Next base: position 445,929 of record NW_011889304.1, on the reverse strand, counting down.
GATGGTCTCTGTTAGGCAAGAAGTTTCAGAAGGAAAGAAAAGCACTACTTAGAAAACAATAGTTTTAGGGAAAGAACCTGATGCACCTTGAACTTGACTTGTGGATGTTCAATAGTGATTATTTCCTTCTCTCAATCTCTCCAGTGGAGAAAATTCAAGAAAAAGAAATTATGAGGGACCAAGACATTTTTGAATGGTCATCTCCCAACTCGTCCACACAGAGGAGGGAGGTCAGAGAAGACTGGACATTATGCCCAATCCCAGTGTTACAGATTAAGGCTGAGGTTATCACTGCCTCGGGCTCCTTCCCAGGTTCTGACAGTGATTGGAGCACTGGAGTCACAGGCACCTCACACTCACACACTTGGTGCTGCACAAATGGTCAGTGTCACACAAACACAACCACACATCAACTCTTGAGACACAGGACACAACCACACAATCACAGACACCTCCACGCCCTTATACGTAATCATAATCTCACACCTAAGATAGAGTCAGACAATCTCAACACTGTGACACACAAAGTGGCTCCTTTAGTCACAGACTCCCTACATCAACACCCACAAATGTCCCACACAGTCACAATCACATACCCACTTAACGGAGACTCACAATCACTGGCACTCAACTCCAGCCCACTCAATGTCAACTATTCATAACTGAGCATTTACTCTGGAGACACACACTGTCACACTCACACAAGCAAAGCCATCCCACACCTGCACACCCCAAAAAACACAACAGGAGTACACAGTGTCACTACAGTCATAGACACATGACAATTGCACATGGTACCACATATGGCTATAACATCATGCAATCCAAAACCATACATCACACAGATATCCGCACCCATCACACATTTACAACTACTTTGGCACCACCCAAAACAAGGAGTATGGTCACACATACACAACAGGGACACAAGCACTATTACCCCCACGGTCACGAGGACCCCACACGACAACACAGTATCACACATCGTTACACAAACACAACTAGACATACACCCTGGAGACAGGCGATCACAACCGCACACACTCAAGCACCCAATCACACCTGGTCACACCACAAAGCCACAAGGACTCATTCAGAACCTGGACCTTCAGCACGCTACCGCTTGCACGAACAGACCCGAAGCTCTAGACACGCCCCGTCCCCGCCCCGGACTCCCAGACCCCTCACCTTCTGCCTCCCCTTGGTCGCGTCCGGGTCCCAGCGGAGCTAACGATCTCGCCAGGACGTCGAGACGTAAGGTTGGGCCGCTGTGAACTCTGGGAAACGTAGTCCATAACCTGACCAGCCAGACAAAATGGCATCTTCGTACTTCAAAGTCTGAACTTGGCACATTTGACACTGCCCGGGAGGCTTCAAAGAGGGAATCTCCGCCCCAAACCTCCCACCAGGCTTGAGCTAATTTTCCTCTAAGGTTGGACTGCTCACCTGGAGAGGCCCATAATCACAGGAAGAGGCAGCTAAGTTCCCGTAGGCGAGACAGAGTGTCGACCGACAAAGCCTTAAGGGAAATGTAGTCCCAGGCCGGAAAAGCGGTGCTGCTGTTGATTGAAGGCAATCAGATACCAGCCTGGGCCTGGCCATGGTGACGGTGCGTGCTGCGTCGCAGGGGCTTGTGGGAGTTCTCAATAGCCCTCGGAGTGCGCAGGCGCAGCGCACCGAGTGGACATTTTGGTCTTTGTCCGTGGGTCAGTCCGGCCCCTGGGTCCACGTGGCGCGAAAGTAGGAGGTGGGATGTGGGCGTCTTGGGCCGGTCGGGTCCGGGAGGTTGAGGGGGAGGGTTCCGGGTTAAAAGGAGCGCGGCACGCGGGAGGGGAGTGGGTTTAAGAGCTTTTGGCCTACGTGCGGGGTGGGGCTGGGGGCCTCTGAGGAGGGTTCGAGCGTGTGTGACCCTGAGTTTGACCGCGTTTGACCGGATATTTGAGGTTATTGAGTGGAGAAACTGGGTGCAGGATTGTGTATGGTGCATTTGAGAGGTAGCTATACGAGACCAGCATTGAAGTAATAACATTTGAGCCGCACTTTTCTTGTCGAAAGTGCTGATGCTAACGGTGCCATCTTCCTGGAGCATCTGTTTTACTTGAAGATTTGAAGAGGGGCAGAATGCTAAGTGGTAAATAGTTTAAAGATGGAATTTTATATAAAAACGTATTTTTAAAAACTGGGGTAGAATGTATATTACCATGATTTCATTTTTCTTTAAACAACCCAGAATGTTTCAAAGGAACTTTTTGTTTGAGTCAGCCTGCTTCATCCAGTCGCAAATCCCCAGATCTTTTAGATAATTAAATAGGGCTGCTGTTAAATCCTAGACTAAATATCAGCGTTATACTTTGAGAAGCAGTGTCCATATAGTGCAGAAAGCCCAGAATTAGGGAGTTAGGGGTTTTTGGTCATAGGTTAGGCACAATTATATTCGTTCTTTGAACAAAGCTTAGTTGCTGGAATGTTTATCCATCAGTCTGGACTACGTTCTAGGTGTCCTAATTCCTAAATGAATCGAGGTGTTCTCAGATTGTACGGATTTTGTGAAGTAATGAAGAAAATTCTCTTTGCAAAGATGCTTTTTCTAAGGAATTCACCCACAGTCATCCTTCACATAATTTTATATAATAAGTTAGTTATTGGGTACCAAATTAATATGTACAAATCAGTAGCCTTCAAATAGACAAACAATAGTTAGAAGACAGACAAAAGCCACTATTTATAAGAGCAATAAAATATAATATTGAGGAAAAGATTAAGAAATAGGAAGAACTATTAGTAATTTTAATACTACTGAGAGACATAACATGAGAATAGATATACCAAGTAGTAGGAAGATGGTCATAAAGAAGTGTGTGCAAACCTAAGTAAATTTATTAATTTAATGAGATCTTAAAGTATATAGTTTCTTTTGCAACTAGATAAGCTGATTCCACACTTCATGTGGAAAAATAGACAAACAAGAAGAGCCAGTAAAACTGAAAAAGAAAAATAGTTGCGGTGTGGGTAGGTGGGAAGCCCAAGGGTAACATGTTTAAAATATAAATCCTCACAAATTAGTTTAGTGTTAGTATTAGCATGAAGTATATTAGCCTAAGAAGGGCAATTTGGCAATATCTATAATAACTACAAAAGTATTTTCTTTTTGACCCATCTATTTCTATTTGGAAATTAATCCTACAAATGTACCTGCATTTGCAGGAAATGATAACAATCACAAGGTTGCTTTTTGAATTTTGTTCATATTAAAAGGTTAAAGTATGTATTCAAAAATTAAAGGTTTTTTGTTTTTTGTTTTTTTTTTCTAAGGAGGAAATAGTCCATGGAGCCAGACTGCTTCTGTTAACTCATTCCTCTGTCACTTTGTAACTAAGTGACCTTAGGCAGGTATTAAACCTTGTGCTTCAGTTTCTCATCTAGTAATGTAGAAAAAATAATAGTATTTGATTCACAGGTTGATTGTGCAGATCGTGGAGTTCTAAGTTCTAAGGAATAGTGCCTTGTATGTAGTAAGTACTGGGTAAATGTTAAATAGTGATGTTATTACTAATTGCAAAGTAACACTTCATTAGAACAAGTACAGGCATTTGTACTGTTCCTGGTGGAAATTTCTGAAAGATTCACATGTATAGATGTTCTCATTTATATTTTAAAACATTTTTTAGGGAGGACATTTCTTTTTTATAACTAGAATGAGAAGATTAGCTTTCTGCGTTTAAGTTACATTGATCTTAGAAACTCATCACCACTGCCGTCATTAAGTTTGTTCTTTGTTTTCTATGGTAGTTACTTTTCATGGTTCCAATTTCAGAACCTCTGATATTTTTTCAAAAACCCCACTTGTGACCCTTTTTTTGGCCAGAATATGTAGGAGGTGATCTTCAAATTGCATAATATCAGGAGAGACATACTATATGATTGGTCTACCATTAATGATTATATTTTTCCCCTTCTTGTGACCAACTTGTAATGCGTATGGTTTTAGTTTGGTATCATAAAAATGTCCATTCCCCTTCAGTCATTTAATAGATGGTTTAGCATCAATAAATAATTCTTGGCTGAATCAATAATTTCTTCAGGTGTTGCAAAGTGATGATTTTTTAGTTTCTTCATTCCTCTTACATTTATTTGGTTACTACCTCAAATCATGTCAAAATTTTCCTGGCTTTTTCTTCTGTAAGCATCATTTTAAAATTGTGTTCTAATAATAGCAGCTAGTTTACTTTGTGACACTTATACTATCACAGTTTTAGCTCAGGGACGCTCCTTCATGCTGCCTCCTGTCTCATTTTGACATGCCAGCATTTAACTTTTGAGAGCTTGCTTGCACTTTAGGCCCACCTTGTACCTTCCCTCCCAGACTTGGAAATGGCCATGTCTCCTTTTGTTGGAGAATCATGTTAGTGACCAAGATCTGGATGCTGGATATTTTCATTGGTGCAGGGGTAACATTATTTCAAGGCCATTTCAGTGACATAGAAAATCTATTTTTAAAAACCATAAGTTCATATTAGTATTTCTAATTCAATATAAATACTGCAGTATAATAATTAGCTCCTAACTGTATTTCATAGTATACATTTTGAAACCAGTTAATATAAGTACTTATTTTCTTTGCTTTGTCCTACAATGTAAAGAAAATGGTTTCAGAATAACAATACTGATACCAACTCATTTCCTATTTGCCCCTAAAATACTCACCAGAGGCTCTGAGATAACTTGTGGATTACAACCCTAACCTTACCCCAAAGATTGCCATGAAGTATCTCGTTTCTATTATTATTTCATATTGCTCTAGTATATCGATAGTCTTTGGAAACAAATGACATCCTTCTATTCACAGCATTCTGTTTTTAGTAGTGGTATTTCCATTTACAAAATATAGTAATTCTCAATTGCTGAAAATGTCAAATCCTAGAAATCAGCATTTCTGCATGACGTTAAAGCTGGCAGGAAGCTGCACTTTTTTCTCTAAATGGGAGGGGTTAATAGTAACCATACACACGCTGTATCATGTGAAAAATTTCTTTGTAGCTATTTTTGTCCATAGAAAGCATACCACTCAAGATGTGTAATCAGAGTTCTCTGTTCTTAAGTCATTTGAAATACTTTCTTTGAGGAATTACGTTACCAAGTTAATGTACAGTTGGGTTCGTTTCAGTTTGTCTTCAAGTTCAAGGACTGCTTTTAAAAAAAATGAATTTGATTATTTAGAAAAGTAAGTAATCCAATTCTGATTAACCAAAAAATGCATTTCAGAGACATCTCATCTCATTCTACTCCGTTCCCCATCACATTCTTTGTCTCAAGTATATTTTCTTGTTTGTTTCTTGTTTATCAAGGGGATTTTTTTTGTTTGTTGGGCCACTAATATATGTTTATTCTTCCCTCCTATCTCCTACCCCCCCTTACATAAATTCCTTCCTTTCTTCACTTTAACAATATGTCCTGGAGATCTCCTTTCTTAATCATCTTTTTTTCTTTTTAACTGCTGAATATGTAAGATGCTATAGTGTGCATGTACTGTAGATTCAATTGTTGGATGTTCTGTTGTTGGACATTTGGATTGTTTCCAATCTTAATTGGAATAATTTTTATAGTTTATCATATTTATTATTTTTTTCATATTTATATTTTTAATCTATTTAGAGTTTATCCTGGTATAGGATATTAGGTGTGTATCCAGGTTAATCTTTTTTTATTAGCTATCCAGTTCTTTGAACAGCATTTATTAAACTGTCTTAGCTTTACTATTTGAAGATTCCATTTTGATCGTATAATAAATTCTCATATGTATTAGGTCTGTTTCCGAACTTTATACTGTTTTCTATCTTCTAGTCTATATTTGTGTACCAATATTTATCTCTTTATTATTGAGGCTTTATATTTTTTTTCATTATCATAGCTAGTCTTTTATCGTTTGGCTTTTACAGTTTTCTAGCTATTTTTGCGTATTTGTTTCTCTGTGTAAACTTTGGAATCTACTAGTCTAGTTCTGGGAAAAGAAAACCTCATTTTTATTGGTATTTTATTAAACTTATAAAATAACAGGGGAAAAGGACATTAGATCTTTATGATGTTAAATATTCCTATCTATGTACATGATTACTCCTACCCATGTACAACTTCCTTTTGGGCCCCCTTTGAGTGTTTTCAAATTTACTTCATATAGGTTTTAGACACTTTTTACTAAGTTTACTTCTAGATACTTGATATTGTGAGTGGAGTCGTGTTATATATGAAGCTTGTTGATGTCTATAAATTAGTTTGTTTCCCTGCTTAACTTACTGAGCAATTGTTTATAATTAAATTATAATTAGGCAGTGAGCATCCTATCTTTATTTGGAATTTAACAGGAATGTCTCCAATGTTTTCACATTAAATAAGATGCTGGCTTTTGTGGTCGGATATAGATTATGATTACCTGTATAGATATAGATTACTCATGCTGCCTGGGTCTCTGGAGATGTGAGTAGAAACAAAAAGTTTAAGGCTGAGGCCACTGCTGTGCCTCAGATGTAACAACCAGGAAAGATCACATTAACCACGGAAACAAAAAGGTCTCCAAATTCTGATTCTGCAGTCTTTAAACAAAAAAAATCAAACAACAAAAATAAGATAACCAGTAAGATGTCCATTCCTATTCTGTTTTTTTCTTTTCCCTCCTTTTTCTTTACTCAGTTCTTCTCTTTATCTTTTGTGTTCTTTTTGTAGCTTTGCTTGTTTCTTAAAATTTTGTGTCTTTTAAAAATCTCATTTTGTTGATGTTGTTACTTTTTTATGTGTTTTGTGGCAGTATCTTTCAGATGAATTTATTTTTCATATAAGTTAAATTATGCTGTTCATTTTCACTGTTTCTTAGAGTATCCTTATATGGACACAGATTATTTTGTATTACTCATGTTTGTATGAGATAGATTGTCCTAGACAAGTACCAGGAAAGAGGAGGCATAGTAGCATTCTATGCTTCAAAACTCGTGCCTCTTTTAGTTTTTAAAGCAAGGGACTTGTGCACCTTCGCTGGCTTGGTGACCCTAATGTGGTTGAGGCCAACTTCTATCTCCAACTCTGTTTCCTGTAATTCTTCATAGTACTTGCTTTTTAGGATGATGTATTCAGTATTAGAAGTTGCTAAATCTGAGGATGCCCCACTCCCGTGTACAGCAGGTCCTAGAATAATGTCATTTCTTTCAGTGTCCTTTTGTTATAATGTTGATGAAATGCCATAGGAACTGAACCTCTTGTTTATGTTGATTAGTCAGTGGTAAAATTGGTTTCATGATGCATTGTTTCACTTAAAATCATAAAACCTATTGATGACTTATTGTACTTTTTAAGCCTGCTCTTTCTGCTTACTCCTGCAGTCCTTTTCTGTTTAGTCTTGTTTTTGCTTTCATCAATTTCCTCTTAAGGTGAGGCCTACTCATTCTGTAAGGGAATATTAGCTGCAGATTTTTGAACTTTGAATAGAATCCTCCTCAGCATTTCCAGTATTTTCTAGGCTTCTTTGCAACTTCCTTTTTAAGCCTCCCTGTTTTGGGCCTGCCTTCGGCAGAGGTGCATGGAATTTGGAAGTTTTTTTGTCCCTAGTTTTGTTGTTCATTATTAGACTCAGTTACAACAGTTCTTACTCAGGGTAAATCCCTCATTCTGAGAATGAATATTTGCTAGTTATTTCTGAGATCTGTAATGTCAAGGACTTCTCACCATTGTCTAGTTTTTCTTGCTACATGTATCACACTATTGTGGTTCATGTACCACCTCT
>NW_011889304.1:417809-437636 GCF_000151845.1 Pteropus vampyrus | reverse complement strand
TAGTCTATAGTCCATGTCCATGAGTCTCTGTTTGTTTGTCCTATTAATTTGTTGCTTTTAGGTTTATATCCCACATAAAAGTGATATCATGTGATTTTCAACTTTTTCTGTCTGGCTTATTTCATTTAGCATGATTATTTCAAGGTCCATCCATGTTGTCGCAAATGGCAGTATTTCATCTCTTCTTATGGCTGAGTAATATTCCGTTTTATATACGTACCACAGCTTCTTTATCCAGTCATCTATTGTAGGACACTTCCGTTGCTTCCATGTCCTGGCCATTGTGAATAATGCTGCTATGAACATCGGTATGCAAGTATCTTTTTGGATATGGGTTTTCAGGTCTTTTTCCCGTTATTCTTGATGTTTTGTATGGTTTTCAAAAAGGAGAAGTATTTGAAAGATTTAAAACTAAGCAGCCACAATGCTCCTGTGATCCTTTTTCTTGCCTCCTTGATTATCAATGTTCCTAGGATTCTGTTTGTCCTTGACCATCTTCTTCACAGATTGTCTATATTCTCTGTAAGCAATCACAGTTACATTCCATCTGTTCCTTGAGCAGCAGGATAGTCTGACAACTGACATATACCCATTTTGATTCTAGGCCTATTCTGAGCTCAACTACATATGCAAAAATGGATCTATCTGCTTGTGTGTTCCTCAGAAACCTGACACTATCCAGAATATCAAACTTGATCTCCTTCCTCTCACAGATTGTCTTTAGTCAACTCACCCTCTCTTGTTTCTCTCTGTGTACATCACTGTGTACATTAAGCCTTCCATCTCTGCCACACCACAGTACAAATTGGTGACAAACTCTTTCAACATAGTATACATAGTGTGTATGTAAATAGTAACTTAAGCTTTTTTATAGAATTTGGCTTTTTAAATATGATTTCAACATTATAGAAAAGTTGGAATAGTACAGAGAAGTCTCATTATACCTTTTACCCAAATTCACCAATCATTTACATTTTGTTTTTCTACAACCACAGTATAGTAGTTAAACTCAGAAAATTGCTATTATTTAATCCAGTCCACATTCAGATGTTGTCATTTGTCCTAATAATGTTCTTAAAAATGTTTTTTTGAGTGAATGGAAGAACATGTATATACAGGACATTTCCAATGTGTAGTTTTCCTTAGAGTTTAATTTAAACAAAGTAAATATTAGGATTCCAGGAAAACTTTTTTGAGTTTTTATTCCTGACTGTTAGAACAACTTCCTACACATTTAGCTTAATTCCAATAGGCATGTGTTGTTACAGTTATAGATGAGAGTATTGAATTCATCCAGGAATAAGGGCTACAGTTAAAATCCCCTCAGGAATCTATGCAGGAGTGTGGTGCCAGAGAACAATAGCAACTAGTCAGGTAAAGTATGACCATCTTTCTTATGTAACTAAAATTCGGAAAGTGAATTCCCCCCGCCCCCCCATTTCAAGATGTGTGGAGGCTTAAATGGTTTGATGAATATTGCTTTGATATTCAGGATTCAAATAGTCTTAGTCTCTCTGCTCATATAATTGTACTTTAATTTTTAAGGCAAAAGGTCATTACTTTGTTCTTTTTCATAGGGCCGCTTCCTTGTGCACCCCTGGAAACTGCACCTTCCTCATCCTTCAGAAGGTCCTGAGGCCCCAGGACTCAGCCTGAGTTTTAGGAGGGTACTTTGGCCCCAGCATTAACATTCTAGTGCTGTGTCATTTCCCCAGTAACAGGTTGTAGACTGACTAAACTGTATGTGATCCTCTGTTGGAGCAAGAAGACAAACTGGATGGTGGAGAAGGAAGTGGAGAAGAAATTGTCCAGGTGAGTGAATGATAACCAGACAAGTTACAGTTGTTCAGTCAGTATTGATACCTCTGAAAGGTTTTTAAGGATGTTTTCTTGTAGGCTGTATTCTTGGAATATCACTTGGTATGAATTCTTAAGATATTTGAGTGACATTTCTAGTCATCATTTTTTTGGTTTCAGTACCCTGCTTCTTTAATTAGGTTGTAGAGGACCAGGTGCCCCTCTTATCTCTAATCTGGATGTCCACATTCATATTTCTTTGTACTGTCTGTGTGATCGTTCTCTCTTTCATTGTTACCCTCAGTCTCATATCCCGCGATGTGTATAGACTCTTTCCTTATGTATTGTCTTTTACTGGTTTTAAGTCTTTACATATTGTCTGACAGGTTTCTTTTTATTATTTTGCGCTTTCTCATTCTTTCAGTGGTTAAATGCCTCAGAATTATATTTTACATCTATGATGATACTTCCTGTTGTCTTCTTATTCACCTCCCCCATTATACATCAATAAATTCTGCTTCCCTCTCTTCCTCCTCTGTATACCTCTTTCAGTTGTTGCCTTAGAAATCAGTTCTGCCTTTCTGTTATGTGAGCATGTGTGTATGTGAGTGTGAGAGAAAGAGAGAGAATGTATGTGTCTGTATTTGTTTTTTAATATAATACTTGAACTTGTAAAAAATTTTGAACAATAAAGAATGAAAAAGCCTTTTCTTACCTCTAAGCCTCAGTCCTACACTTTTTCAAAATGCAGTTACTTTTATGAGTCACATCTGTCCTCCTCAAGGCAATCTGTGAATGAGCCAGCATATGTTATATATCTGCTGCAAATATGAATATATAAAAGTCTTCTGTTTTCCTTTTCATATAAATAATGGTTGTATGTATTCTATTGTGTATGTAGTTTTTTTTTCTTGGAGAGATTCTCTATCTATATAATTTATTTAACCTGTTTCCTATTAATAGCCATTTAGGTTGTTTCCAGGCTTATGCTATTGAGGACACAAGTGCATATACTTGTTTATATTGCTTTGCAGAAATATGCAGATACAACTAGGTAATAATTTACTCTTTAGTGGAAATACTGGGTCAAAGTTATGTTTATAGATTTGATAGAAATAGGCACATTGTTCTCAAAAGAAGTAAACCAATTTACATTTCTACCAATGTGGTATATTCATATATTCAACAAGTACTTAGTGAATGATATGTATTAGGCACTATTTCAGATACTAGAGAAATGTCAGTGATCAAAGCAGTCAAAAATTCCTCCCTCCTGAGTCCTGTATTCCAGTTTGGGAAGACAACTTTGAATAAATAAGTAAAAAATATATTCTATAAGATGATAGTGAATTAAGGAGAAATGGCATTTGGAGGGCCAGTTGGTCAGGGAAAGGTCAGTAAGAGGATGACATTTGTAAAAAGATCGAGAGTGTGAGAGCAGGGCATTTGGTATTTAGTGGAAGAGTATTCAGCCAGAAGAAACAAAAAGTGTTAAAAACTCTAAGGTTGAGCTTGCTGGTCTAGAAATAGTGCTCAGGGCAGTGGGCTGGAGCAGGGTGAGTGAGCAAAAGGGAGTAAGAGTATCTTTGGTTAGATAACAGGCCAAATCATAGACTTAGGCCTTTGATCTCAGTGATTTGGGAGACCATCAAAGAGTTTTGAGCAGAAGAGTGATAAGATCAGAATTACATTTCTGCTGCAGTATAGAAAATAAGGTATGGGCTGGGGGCAAGACTAGGAGATTAGTTGGAGGCTATTGCAGTAATCTAGATAAGAAAATAGTAGTTAAGCTAGAGACCAGTCAGATTCTTAAGGATTGGGTGATAGATTGATTATATATATGTCGGTTATGAGAGAAGAGTCCTTGATGATTCCAAGGTTTTAACTAAAAGTTACTGAGAGAGGAATACTTTAGGAAGTCTGGAGATAGAACAAGAGTTTTCTTTGGGAATTGTTAATTGAGACATGTCTACTGATCACCTAAGTCAGATAGGCAGTTGGATATACAAGTCAGGAATTTAGGGAAATGGAAAGTTGTGACCATTTCTGCTTTGCTGTACCATCAAGCTGTTTTATAAAATGATGGTGTTTCTACATTTCCCTGCCTACCATTTTTTTTCCTACCTGTACTTTTCCTACTCTTCAGGGATGCCAGTGGGCCCACCATACCTCCTGTATTCAACCAACATACTTGGATTCTGTTGTTACAAACAGAGAGATGGTGATTTGACCCTTGAGGCTGGGCCTTATGTTTTTGGAGAGCATTGTGCATGAGAGCTCTTTTAAAAATAGCAATGACACTGCCTACTCACATCCTTTTTCATAAGACATTAGAATTATAGCTAATTCCTACTCTTACCAACAGTTTAGTTTTTTTTTTTTTTTTTGGTTCCTCTTTTTTCTTTCAAAAACATGAAAAGTGGGCAGTCTTTATTAAACTATTTTAGAAGGAAGTATCTATTTATGTTTGTCACCCCTCTAAGAATTCTCTCCTACTTCTGCTTTATTGATGCTTTAATGACCTGAGGTGTTGCTTTTTCTTTCTAAGTGTTTCCTCATCTTTTGCTTTTATTTTTTTTTTCTTCTATCCTCTTACTGGAGGTGGCTCCTAGAACACTATATTCTGCCTTTCCTCCTTCCTTTTATAAATTAATTCCTAGAAAAGACCCATTCATTCTGAAATAATAAGTAACTTTATAATATTTTCATTTTGGCAGCTCCAGCCTTTTCATCTTGCTCGCCATCATTTTATCTCTACAGGATAAACAGCTGTCTGACTGACTTCATTCTCATTTTGTCAGACAATGAAATCATTAATATCCTATCCATATTAGAAATTTCAGCTCATTATTTTCAGGTCCAGAGATCACTTCAAAACTATTTTAGATTATGTTGATTATTTCTTTTCTCATGCGATATGGTTACTCAAGCCTTTAAAGAGATAAACTTCAAACTAACCAAGAAATGCCCTATCTATTCAGGTGCTACTGAACATTTAAACCTGTTACTTCTTTTATTGATTTCTCATCTGATTGTTCATGCTACTTAACATTTTCCATAGAAGTTCAGAAGACCCTAGTTAATACTTATATTTTTATATTTTGATATGTTGAGTCTATATTATGAACCTGTTGAAAGGAAGGCCCTACTGTCTCCAGTTTTGATTACATATGAGGTACTTTTTAAATAATGTATGAATTGTTGTGGAAGGATTTGTTAATTTTTCAATTTTTTTATATTATGAATATTTTCAAAGATTAACATTGAAGAGTACAGTGATCTTTTATATGCCCATCACATAGAGTCAATAATTAATATTTTACCACATTTGTTTTTTTATGTGTCTGTATCCTTATGCATGCGTATTATGTGTGCTGCAACACCATGACACTTCACTCCTAAAAAATTAAGTATGCATTTTCTAAAAATAATGGCATAACCAAAATACTATTAGCGTACCTTAAACAGTTAGCCATAATGTCCTAAATTATGTAATATTCAGTCACTATTTCCCAAATTATTTCCCAGTACCTTCTGTAACATTTTTTAAAATGCCAGAATGCAGTCAAAGTTTAAACTTTGGATTTGGTTGTCTTTTTTGTTTTTGTAGTCTAACCTTTCTTTCCCTCCTTCCTCCCTGCCTTGATATTGCCCCTCATATTTAAAAAATATTTATTCTCAGCCATTCAAGGAAAAGAATAGAGCCATTAATGCAGTCCAGCATCCCAAGCTATAGTTAAGATGTTAAGACTTAGCTACATACAAATTTGAGTTTACAAGTATATGAAACACTTATTTTAGAAAAATGAATCTGATTGTGATTAGGAGTTCAGGCAGTGATGTTTATAAGTAAAAGACAAGATTGGAGAAGTTTTTTTAGGAGCATGTTACTGGACCTGCTTCTAGGAAATTTTATAGATTCTAAAGTTAAAATATAGAAGAGATCCGGCTAAGTCAAAGAAGGACACGAATGTGATGTACATAAAATGTGACTCCTTGGTTGCACATTTAACATGCTTGGCAAGCTCTTCCTCAGGGTTTGTGAACTTGTTTAATTTCTGCTTAGAATACTCTTTCTCCAGATAATCTGTAAGGATCACTCTCTTCCTTCATGTCTTGAATCTTGCCTTCTCAGAGGGCTCTCTATCTAAAATTGAAACTCCTTACCCCTTTCCTAATTTTTTCCCCTAGTAGTTTTAACTTTTTAACAACCCATCTCATTTATTTATTTGTTCTCTGTCCACTAGAATGTAAACTTGTTGAAGGCAGAGAATTCTGTCAGTTTTGTCCAATGCTGTTTATCCGTAGAGCTTAGAACTGTGCCAGGCACATATTAAGTAGAAGAAAAGGTATTTGTTGAATGAATAATGGTAAGTGTTTTGAGTAGCACTTCTCAAACTTTTTGGTCTCTTTACATTCTTTTTTTTTTTTTTTTAAATAACAGCTTTGAGATATGAATCACACAACATAAAATTCATCTTTTTAAGATGTACAATTCAGTGATTTTTAGTATATTCACGAAGTTGTGCAGCCATCACCGCTATTTCAGAACATTTTCATCACCACTAAAGAAAACTCTGATACCCATTAGCAGTAATCTTTATATTCTTAAAACTTGAGGACCCCCAAAGAGCTTTGGTATATGTGGACTTTAGTGATAATTTACCTTATTTAGAAGTAAAATTGAGAAACTTTAAAAAATATACATTAATTTGTTTAACACAAATAATAATCCCATTACATGTAAACTTAAATCACTTTTATTTCTTAATAAAAATAAGTTTTCCAAAATAAAAGAAGTTAGAAGACTGGCATTGTTTTGCACATGTGTAAATATCTTTATTCTGGTTTAATAGAAGACAGTTGGATTCTCATTTCTGTTGTTGTAACCTGTTTTGGTTGAAATATATTAAAAAATTGTGGCTTCATACAGATGTAGTTAGAAAAAGAAGAAGTATTTTAATACCTTTTTCAGGTAATTGTGGATATTCTTTGGTACTCCACCAACACTTGACAGTGGTAATTTTTTCAAGCTTAGCCTCAATGCGGAATTTGAAACTATTTCAGATACTTTCATTGTTTTACTTAAAATCCATGTCTTAAACTTTTTGTTTGTCTGACACTTTGAATGGATCTCTTAACCATTCAAGATTTTGTAACATCATGCATTGGTCATTTGAGTTACGCAGATCTTTAAAATGTTGACATATCTCATTATATAATATCAAAACATCAGATTTTGTTAACAGCACTACCAATCTCATTAGAAAGGTCTTTTAATTGTTTAGAAACTATCAATCTCATGGAGGATACTGATTTTCCAGAATTTTAATTTTTGCTTGAAAACTCAAATTTTATCATTGACAGTGTGTGCTGTCAGTTTTTCTTTTAAAGAATTGTCTTCATTTTGTCTGAAGAAAGTACCAAGCAATACCCAAGTCTGAATAATCATTTTGTAAGGCGGTCATTTATTATTTAAAGCAAATTAATCGTGCCCATGAAAAAAGTGGCTAGTGTAACTCACAACTTAAATGATTTGCCCAAGTGTTTTTCCTTGAGACAGCTATCATTCATTGGTGAACAAGAGAAATATATGTGTATGTGTATACTACTATATATATATTTATTATTCATTGTGCAAGGTATCAAGTGGGCCCTTTAAAGAGTCTAGAGATTCATGATGTAGATGAGTTTTTTATTCTTTGACTATTTCTTCTGATCAGTTTTCTCCTTTTGTTTTTTGGAACTTTTTTTTTTTTTTACTTAGTTGTTAAACATATTACTTTGGTTTAGCCTCTGAATTTGTCATCTGAAAGCTTCTACCAGGAAGTGATACTTATTACTCGTGCTTATGTTTCATTGACCAAACAAGAGCCATTCCTGTTTCTTAGGGTAAAACAATATATTGTCTTTCTGCAATAAAGAGACTGTTATCTACCTCACCTTCTCTATCCCTTCCCCACCCCCAGTCTTAATTTCTCAGGGAACTTTTTCTTTCTGTTTCTTGCTTTAAAAATCCTGTTATCGTTTCTCTGATAAAACATTTTCTCATAATCATTTGTGATTAGTTTCAGAGTTCTGTTTTTGTTTGCTTTTCTTTGCCTGTTTTTCCTTAGAGTTTCTTTTTTCTCTTGATATTGTGCTTTCATGTTAGTGGGGTTCCTCAAATGTGTGTGGAGTATTGGCTGCACAGTCATATTTAAGAATGATATGCTTGGGTGCTCCTAGTCTTCTGGTAGGCTTCAGTGCATAAAAAGTAAAAGGCCTCATGGACCAAGGGTCTCCTCCTTGCAGAAGAGTTATACTGCCTTACTCTTAGAAACTTAGGTTTGGCCAGAGCCTTTGTTTTGGCAAAAGAAATGCATACAAGCAACAAGTATTATCTTGGAGAGGCATCCTAATGTGATTTTTCATGGGTCTTTTAGATTTTCCAGAGAAGGATGCTTTCATATCCTATTATCAGGTTTGTATACCTGGTTGCCAGCTTTTTTTTTTTTTTTTGCCTCAGCTGTAGAATAGTACCAAAGTTCTCACTATATTTTATATAGATTTAATCACATTGATTTCGGTATAGCACCTCTCCCCTGTCAACTCATTTGTTGGGTCCCCTGAGTCTGGAGCTTCTCTGATTAAATTTCTGCAAAGAATAGCTTCCATTTCATATGAGGGAGTGGTCCTTTGTCTTGGCAAGGAAAGTAGAGGTCTAACTGCACCTTATGTAATCTTTTTTCAACTCCTATCCTTTATTTTTGTTTTAAGGCACTTGATTTCCTCCATTTTCTGAATCTTTTTGATATTTTGTGGCACAAATTGCCTTGCTTGACCTTGGCATCCTCTTCTGCAGTACTTCCGTTATTTGAACTTCCCCAGTTCTGTGTTGAAAATCTTCCTGTGCTTTACGTTATCAAAAAAAAAAAAAAAAAAAAGTTAATATCTGTGTATCCCGATGTCTCCTATAATATCCCTTTTGTGAGTTTTGTGTTTTCCCTTTTGTCATTTAGTGGAGTTTTGGGAGGAAGCAGTTGTTGATTATCCCTTTCCCTTTCTTAGGCATCACAGGTTAGACTTTCAATTTTATGTGGTCATCTTTTTATCCTACTTATTAACTTCTCATTGTTACACTCAGTTGCTGAATTGTGAAATGAAAAAGAATAATCTAAGCTTTGTGTACCCTTGAATGTTAATTTTCTACCCAGATACCCTCCACAACAGTTTCCTTGTCAAAATTTAGTTGGAGACATTGGTTGTGAGGCGGCTTTTATATTGTGAAATGGGCTAGCAGAGTTAATCCTAACAATCATAGTCTGAAATTTTTTTGCTAGTAATGGGAAATTCATAAATAACGATGATAACATAAAGCTAACATTTATTGAATGCTTATTTACCATTTGCCAGCCACAGTTCTAAACACTTTATACTTTAACTCCTCTAAATGATGATTGTTTGTACTCCATTTTAGAAGAAGCCTGAGAAGATGATGAGCAGATAAGAGAGGCAGGAAGACTTGGGAGGCAAGTTGTATCCACCTCCAGTAAAGTAAAGACTGAAGAAAAAAGGTGTGAATATAAGAAAATTGGAAAAATACTTTTCTCTGATCTCAGACTTTGTATCTTTTAAGGCAATATCTTTTTCACCTTACCTAGAAAGAGTTTGAAACAGTTTAGACTTACTTAATCATGAGGGACATTGTGTAGGAAAGAATCATCAATTTTTTTAGTTTGAAAATCCTATCACAGCTTACCTTTTATGGTAATAACTTTTAAGTGTAAATCAGTGTGGAAATGCCTTCAGTTAAAAAAAGTTGAATCCCATCTGATAACAGCATTTGTACTGGATTAGAAACTCTATGAATTTACTGAATGTGGAAAAACTTTCATTCACGTGTCACTCTTCAGTAGATGTAGAAATCAGGCTGGAGAGAAACCCTGTGCTTCTGAGGAAAATTGAAAAGCCTTTAGCTAGATGACAAATCTTACTGAGCAGAAGAAAATTTATACTGGGTAGAAACCAGTGAATGTAACAAAACTTGAGTACTAGAAAATTTACACTTAGAGAAACCTTTGAACTGAGTATGATAAAGTTTTCTCTCGAACCTTATCCCTTACTTTACCTTCGAAAGGTCACTCACAGAGAGGTTCTACAGATGTAAGAGATGTGGAAATACCTTCAGCCAAAAGTAAATCCTCATTCATTAAAAAATTCATACCGGAGAAAAATCTTGTGAATGTGGGAAAGCTTCCATTCAGATGTCACACCTCAGTCAGCAGAAAATTTGTAGCGGGGAAAACCCCTTTGCCTGCAAGGTATGTGGGAAAGTCTTCAGCCACAAATCAAATCTCACTGAGCATGAGCATTTTCATAATAGAGAGAAACCTTTTGAATGTAATGAATGTGGAAAAGCCTTCAGCCAAAAGCAGTATGTCATTAAACATCAGAACACCCATACTGGAGAGAAGCTTTTT
Source organism: Pteropus vampyrus (assembly GCF_000151845.1). NCBI lineage: Eukaryota > Metazoa > Chordata > Mammalia > Chiroptera > Pteropodidae > Pteropus > Pteropus vampyrus. Next base: position 427,377 of record NW_011889304.1, on the reverse strand, counting down.
GAATGTAATGAATGTGGAAAATCCTTCAGCCAGAAGGAGAACCTCCTTACGCATCAGAAAATTCACACTGGAGAGAAACCTTTTGAGTGTAAAGATTGTGGGAAAGCTTTCATTCAGAAGTCAAACCTCATCAGACACCAGAGAACTCATACAGGAGAGAAGCCCTTTGTATGTAAGGAGTGTGGGAAAACCTTCAGTGGCAAATCAAACCTTACTGAGCATGAGAAAATTCATATTGGAGAGAAACCCTTTAAATGTAATGAATGTGGAACAGCTTTTGGCCAGAAGAAGTACCTCATAAAACATCAAAACATTCACACTGGAGAGAAACCCTATGAATGTAATGAATGTGGAAAAGCCTTCTCTCAACGAACGTCACTTATTGTACATGTGAGAATTCATTCAGGTGATAAGCCTTATGAATGCAATGTATGTGGGAAAGCTTTCTCTCAGAGTTCATCTCTTACTGTGCATGCGAGAAGCCATACAGGTGAGAAGCCCTATGGATGTAATGAATGTGGGAAAGCTTTCTCTCAATTCTCAACCCTTGCTTTACATTTGAGAATACACACAGGTAAGAAGCCGTATCAATGTAGTGAATGTGGGAAAGCTTTCAGCCAGAAGTCACATCACATTAGACACCAGAAAATTCATACTCATTAAAAACTCTGTGAATATCTTGAAAATTGAAAAGCATTCATCAGGAATTTACACCTCATAAGACAGAAATAATTCTGAAGCAAAGTCACAAATGACACAAAAGTTAAAAACTTATTGGACACCAGAGAAATCATACTGAAGAGAAAAAAAGACATTGTATTATAAAAATCCTGTGCCCAACAAAAAACCTACAGCAAAGGTAATGCCGAAACTCTTAGACACATTTCCACTAAATTGGGAATGGGGAACATGTTTGCTATCATTGCTGTCTGCATAGATCTGGAGATTGTCACCAATATAATAAGAAAAATAAGTTTTAAGTATTGTAAAGGAAAAGACTTTTGTGGTATTAATTTAGAACAAAAGAGATTCTGGAAGCACCTATGCATTTATTAGAATTTAGGATAGAAATGTCATCAGGAGGTGAGAAGAAAATGGGACTATTTTAAAAATGATTTGGAGCTAATTTGTCCTCCAAGGAAAAAAAAGAGACCATGAACTATATACAAAGGTAAGATCCATGGGGATTAAAAACAGGGATATGAAAAAGATATATACTAAAAATGGTTATGACCTTGGGAGTAAGGAAACATTCCTTATAATGAATTGAAAAATAGCAATTTTACTCTGAGTTTGTATGCTCAGGAAATATGTACCGGGCTATTTACTGTGGCATGATTTGTAGTAGCCATAAATTGGAAACAACTTAAATGCCCATCATGAGTATAATGGGAAATATTTATGATGGGATATTGTATATCTGTAAAATGTAACAAATGAGGTCTGCATGTATTACAGAGAAAGATCTCAAAAATGTTAAGAGGGAAGAAATGAAGTTGTAGTATGACCCATCTAATACCATGACATTTTTGTAAATTTGAATTAAACTTGCCTCACAAAATGCAGTACTATATATCAGTAATGGATACATATATGTGTGTATGTTTTTAAAATGATTTTGAAATGGAAGGATACAGACCAAATTCTTGATAGTGGTTGCCTGTGAAGAATGGAGAAGGGAAGGGATGGGATGAGTGTGGGAGGGGTGGACTGGGGTTGGATAAAGGGGATTTCATTTTTATATGTAAACATCCATTTCTCTTAAACACAAAAGAGACTAAGTAAATATATATATCAAAATATTGGATAGTTCTGGATTGTGGTATATGGATATCTTGTCTTATTTTTTGTACTTTTCTGTATTTTTAAATTTTCTCTAAGAATGGGGGTGAGGATGGGAACGCTGTACCTATAGAAATGTTGCTCAAATGGATTCATTCCCAATGAAATACTAAACTTTTTATAGAAAATATTTCTAAAATTTTATCAATGAGTGGATGGACTTGTTCTCTATGTAGTATGAAATTATCTATTTTATTAAAATTAAAAGTGACAGTATAATCCAAATGTGTTTATTTTTATGTGATATAGTGTACACTATATGGTCTGTCTTTACATTTCTTACATAATTTTGCAACATCTGAGTTTAGAAAATTTTAAGAACTTTTAGCTAAGGATACTTGCACAGACTTCATAAAATTGGTCTTTTTAGGTAAGTTTTCTGGAATGTCAAATTTCCTATCATGTAAATATCCATGGGAACAGCATATGCAGTAAAAATAAGTTTTTGATCATTTCATTTTAAAAAAGAAAACCATTTAACTTCCCAGTATTTCTACAATTAGAGTTAAATGGTAACTCCCGACTCTCAGTTTTAACCTGTGGACTATTTCATTCCCTTCGGTGCTTTGACAACCACCTTTTTGGTCCCCCCAGCTTTGTTGAGGTGTAATTAACAAATAAAATTTGTAAGATATTTAAAATGTACAATGTGATGATTTGATATGCATTGTGAAGGGATTTCCCCCATCAAGTTATTGTTTATTTCTTTTACAGAGGTGGAGAGGATGGGATGGTATGAGAAAAGTAGGCCAGACTCTGAACAGAATTCTGTTGTGTAAACCAGCCCTTCCTGAAGATGTTTTTTATTTAATTCCTCTTTTCAGTGTAACTTGATATAAATGATGTTATTAAAGGTTTTCTTCAATAATGGTGAACATTAGCAATAATAGCATTTTGAGATTTTAAAAGCTGCTTTTAAAAAAGGTCTTGGGGGTGGCTCTATAGTGTAGTGGTTAGCACATCTACTTTATACGCAGAAGGTCCTGGGTTCACACCCCAGGTGGAGCCACAGACCATACCCCAGGTGCACCAGGCCCTGGGTGCACACTACATGTGTGTGGGAGGAGATGCCCCGCCTTCAGAGATCCAGTTCTTAAGAGGAAACAGCAACATCCATAGGTCAGGGGTGGAAGTGGGGAGAGAGGAATTAAAGAGGGGGGGGGAGTAAAAGGTGTTAAATGCATTAAATGCCACAGCATTTACTGTGTATCTTTTATTTGCCTTTTTGGAGAAATGACCATGAATTATGTACTTATCTAAATGAAACAGTCCTTTCTAATACAGAGTTCTCCCACTACCTTTTTACAAAGAGCGTTACATACTAAATCTACTAAAGAACTGTAGCAGATATTTGTGCACTATTTAAAAATTGCCTCCATTTATTATTATTTAGAAAGATTTTAGTCAAAAGATATTTTCTTAAACTACTTTTTTCTCCTTAGTCTCTATGCTTTACTTAGCTCTTACTCTACTCCTGTGTTTGTACAGCTTTGGCATCAACAGAATAAATCAGGCATTACCCAAAGAAAAAACCATAGCCTAGGACCTTCCTCTCCCAGCCAGCAAGACTGATGGTGTTGGCCCATAGAGGGAAGTTGAATCTGAAATTCAGAATCATTTTACTCAGCATGTCAGGAGGCAGGTGATCTGAATCCCCTAAATACATATCTTATTCCATCATAATTGGTAGATCGTAGATGTAAGTGACTTCAGTGTTGGACACCTGAATTGTCAAGATTTATAAGATCAATCTTGGTTAATCCTACATTGCCTGGATTCATAGTACTAGCTATTTCATACAATACCCAAAGCATGTGAGGGACTATAAAAGCCTTTTTTGTTTTTACCCCAAGTCCGGCAAAATCTCTATAAAGTGTTCTAATGCAGGTCATAGCCTGGATACCTCTATTAATAGTTTAAGGTATTACGTAGTTGTATCTGTTTTGTAAGCAGAACTATCGCTGCTTTCCTTGATTACATGTATTTCACATTTATGGTATTTTGTGTTTAAAATAGTATGAAGCAACACAGGCTTTTTTTTTTTTTTTTTTTGAAAAACCTGGCTTTGTAATTTAACTACCACTGGTGAATAACTTTGTCATACAAGGTAGTAACCTGGCATTTACTTAGATTTTTCTTTTCTTCTTCAGGATTTTATTGTCCAAGTTAAGTGCTTCTTAAACTTCAGTGTTCATTACAATCACCTGGAGTGAGGGGTGGGGTTGTTTCTGAGCCCTAATTCCAGAGTTCCTGATTCAGTAAATCAAGGGTGGGGGCTGAGGATTTATATTTCTAACAGGCTGTCAGGTGATGCTGATGCTGCTGTGCCACGCTTTGAGAACTGATGCTCTAAACTATTTTCAGAACAGCTCCATTGGGTAGTAGACAGTATGCATATTATTTCTTCATTTTATGACAAGCTTAGTGTTTTACATCTATTTAGTGGGAGAGCTAAAACTGAAGCAAGTCATGGCTTCTTACAACTATTTCATAAGAAGTTTAATAGATGGGAGGGAAAGCTCTTTCAAACTTCCTTTGCAAATAGTTGCCTACTACCTGTTATATGCCAGATATTATATAATTAATATCAAAGCAAAATATTCCTGTCCTCTTGAAATCACTAGTTCTCTTGCATGTAGTGGGGGGAAGAGTTAAATTTCGTTTTGAGAAAAACATGAAAAAATAATGCACTAAAAGGAAAGTGAAAAGTGTGGGATGTGATTGAAGATTAAGGTATGGAAGGGTCATAGTGTGGAATTCTTCGATATTAAATGCAATGAGAATCTGCCAAAGGATGCTTGAGTATGGCAGAGATATGATTGACATTCTGAAAAGATCACTTGATGCTTTGTGATAAGTAGATTGATAGGAGAACAAGAGCAGAGGCCAAGTGACCATTTTAGAGGCTGAGTAATCATTGAAGCAAGGTAATAAAGGTTAGAACAGAGGTGCTATATTGGCAATGGGTGGAAATGGATAATCAGATTTCTTGATTTGAGCTGACAGGATTTCTGAGGTCCATGTTGAAAGAAAGGAAGGAGGCATCAAGTACTATGCCAGCTTTTTAAACTTTGACAACTGGCTAATTAAAATGGGGCTATGGAGAAGCAGTTTGGAAGCAAGTAGAATGAATTAGTTTAGAGCACATTAGATTTGCAAAGCTTATTTGACAGTGAAATCGGGACAACTCAATAACTTTGGAATCATCAGCCTTTAGGTAGTGTTAAAGACAGGTGATAGGGTAAGATCACTTAGGGAAAGTAAACAGAAAACAAGCCTTTGTTTGAGCCTTGGCACTCCAACTAAGTCATGTAGAGGGGAAAATGTAGCCAATCTCCTGTGCTAACAAAGTGGAGGCTATCTAGAATGTGTTGTTTTAGTAGCCAAGACAGTAAAGTGTATGAAAATAGAAACATTCTGTTGATTGCTAATATAAAATGGAATAAAATGAGCACGGTATTCTTTAGATGAGGCAATACATAGGCCAATGTAGACAAATGCCTTTTTGGTGGACTGCTGGGGTCATAAGTCAGATTAGGGCAGCATAAAGTAATTGGTAGGAGCACAGTTCTGCTATCAGCTTGCCTGGTTTTGGAATCTGGTCTTGCCACTATTTTTGAGGCTTTCTTCAAGTTTTGTAACATTTGTGCTTTAGTTGCCTTATCTCCGGTGCATCTTCTCATAGAGTTGGGTGCATTAAATAATTTGCATTAAAAAAAATCTTAGAACAGTAATCTCAGCATATCATAAATGCTCAGTAAATGTTTATTAGACTGAGTTAAAAAGTGAACATAGATAGGAAGAGGTTACAGCAAGTGTAGACGACCCTTGAAACGTTTTGCTGGAAGCCCAGAGGTGAGTCAGCTTGAAGCAGATGTGAGATTAAGGAAAGGATTTTTGGTACTTTGTTTTTGGTTTGTTATTAAAGATGGAATCTATAGAATATATTTGTAAACTGATGGTAATGACCCAATAAGATAACTTCAGGAAAAAAGTATTTGAGAATCCAAGAAAAGATGAGCTGTTGCATAGATGACCCAGTTAGTGGTTGATAGGAACTGGGTTACTTCCTTTACGAACAGATGGAAAGAGAGAATACAGGTGACAGTGCAAGCAGATATGAGAATTTGGTGGTGGAGAGAATAAAAAGAGTTCCCATTTGGTTAAATCTATTTTGTCAATGAAGTATCAGATGGAAGTTTTTTGGTTAGAAGGAGGAGGAAAGAATGTGTAAAATTTGAGAAGATAAAAGGAAGTATATTTAAGAGTTGAAGCATGCTCATAGGTTCCTAATAAAATATTTAAGGTTTTCAAATTTTTCAGTGAAAATTCCTTTTTTCTCATCAGACAAAACCCATTTCAGACATCCCTAAGATGTGTCCAATTTGAACTGCATGCCCTGGGGGGTTTGTGTAGTTGACTTAGAACATACTAATGGTGGCTTTTTTCCAGTGATTATTTCTCTACCCTAAGATAAATATCAGACTTGAGAGACTTTTATTGAGATATCACATGAAAGGGAATTTTGAGAGTATGTTATTGAAAGTTTTATATGATGAGATCATCCTACAGGAATAAAGATAAAATGCAGATGGGTTGGAGGAGTAAACTTCAGGGAAAGTCTGTTAGCTGGGTAGAATTAATTAGCATATGCAGCCAGAGAATTCTTGGCAATGCTACATCAGGAATCTTGTAAAAAAATAGATTGTCATATAAAACAAAATGCTGGTGACCAGACTAAAATATATCAAGGCTTAAATATTTATGCAAAATAACTTTTAATGTAAATATTTTTGTTAAAGGAATAGTGACTATAAAATAATGTCTATTTTGTGCAGTTTAAAGAACTTAAGTTTTGAGAAGCAAATTTGTGAGTTACTGGGTTAAAACATTCTAAGGTTCTGCTATTTCAGGAAGATGGCAGACATAATGACAAGTATATAGTACATATTAAAGTAACCAGGATACCCACTAATAAGGAGAGGAAGAGAGGGAGGAGTGGCAGGGAGAGAACTGAAACAGAAGGAAGTAATGGAATGAGGAAAATAACAGTAAAGCGAGGAGGAAACAAAAAGAACATAAGTGGAAACATAATAGAAATCTACATCATTAATTCCCATAAATGGACTCAACTTTTCAGTTAAAATCAAAGATTGTGAAGTGAGATTTTTTTTTAAGCAGCTATAAGTTATTTATAAAGATACATAAGTGAAAAGATACAGGAAAACATATACCAGGCAAATAATATCAAAGAGAAAGCTGTTTGTATTTAAATATCAGACAAAATGGTCTTTAGGCAAAAACAGAGATAAAGTTACTAGAGAATGGTAAATTTTAATTCACCAGGAAGATATGATTCTAACCTTGTATGTTCCTAAATAATATAGCCTGAGAATATTCATAAAGCAAAAATTAAAAGAACCACAGAGAGAAACTGACAAATTTACCAGCTATTTTAAAACTAGAGCAAAGCTAATTCAAGATACACTCATGATAATTTTTATCATTTTTTAATCTCTTATTCTTAAATGCCTAAAAGGATGGGAGGTAGGGTTTTTTAGAAGCGACGGGAGCTTCTAAATTGTGTAATGGCTTTGACCTGGTTCTTTCTACTCAGGACTTTATTTCCTCATGAATTATGGGTAACCATTCAGCTTGGCCTTCCCATAGGGCTTTGTGAAAGTTGGAGAGCTCACACCCTTTTTGAGAATCCTTTCTTTTACAGTACCTTAAAGGAAGAATCTCCCCTAACTCAGGAGTGCTAAGAAACATGAATAGAGTGGAGTGGGAAAACCACATGACAATTTTTATTATCCTCAGGTCACTTTCTTATGTGTTTTTACAGTGCAATAAAAATAGTAATTTCCTAGGGCATGGTAGGGAAGCCAGCAAAATGATGTAAAATAAGTAACTTTCTATACAATAGCCTTTCTATACAGATTCAGAATAAAATATGAGGAAGGATGGATAGAATGATAATCCTAAGTAGGATTGTGGCTGATTTTTTTTTTTTTTACTACTTTATTTCTATCTTTAAAAAATGTAAATGTATTATGTAATAAAAGTGAACAATGAAAGTGTATTGCATTCCTTGTAGAATTCCTGCTTGGCCAACTTGGAATCCTACTGGAAAAAGTTTGGTTATATTTAAGCTTTCAAATGTGATTGCATAAATGAAACTGATATATACTTACCCTCTAAACTTGAGTTTATAATACACATGATAAGTTCTTATTCACTCCTATTCTCTACCATTGTGAAAATATATATGAGAAGAGAAAGACCAGCCAATTGGTTAAGTTTCTCATGCAGATAATGATAAGGGCACTAGAGAAAGAGAAAATTCAAAAACTGGTGTTAAAATTTTCAGTGCATGAGGAGTTTGTTTCCTAGGCTGTTGTGGCAAAATCCCACCAAATTTAAAACAAGCCACCAAGTGTTTTGTTAACAAGCCACCACGTTTGGTACTCTGCTCTTTCACAGTTCTGGAGGCTAGAAGTCTAAAATCCACAGGTGCGATCAGGGCCATGACCATTTTTATCATGGCTTTAGGGAAGAATCCTTCCTTGCGTCTTAAACTTTTGTGGTGCCAGGCATTCCTTGGCTTGTAGTCGCTTCACCACTTCAATCTCTATGTGGCTCTTTGTGTGTGTCTCCAAACCTCCCTGTCTTTATAAGGACATAAGTTATAGGGTTTAGAGCCTGCCCTAATCCAGTGTGATCTCATTTTAACTTCATTACATCTGCTAAGACCCTGTTTTCAAATAAAGTTACAGTCACAGGTACCACGGTTAGGACTTAACCATACCTTTTTGGAGACATAATCCAATCTATAATCTTGAAATCAGTAAACCTAGCTGAAAAAGCAGTTTCTGTGGAAATAAGCTTAGATACGTAAGTCTTTAAAATTACCAGCATGAGTTTGAGCAAATCTAGCTGGAATGCAACAACTTCCTTAACCCTACCCCCACAAAATAGATTCATGAATTTTATCAAAACTATATTTCAGAATGAGTTTTGAGCAAGTTAGCAGTAGTTCCAGTATAGAAAGGGTATAAGCATTGATACAGCTCTCACTAAAGGACTTCATTGTGAGGATGAGGTATAGAAATGTATATGTGCAGGCAACAAAAAATAACACCCCCCCCACACACCCGTCCACTTTTTCTGGGATCCATGGGATGTGAGGCATGGGAAATGAGCAACATCAACTCAAGCACTGTAGAGGAAGAGAAATCCTTAGAAAAAGCATGGCTAAGTTAATGCAGGATGTGGAAGTAAAACCTTTAGTGTTGAGGTTTAGCACATTAGCACTGTTTGTTATGACTGGCATTTCTAAGGGCACAGACAGAAGTAGAGGGGAAGTATGGTTTAGGATGGTTGACTGCAGTGGCTATGCCCACAGGACTGAAAAAGTGGGGCTGACAAGGCCCATAGTTCTGTTTGGCTTTCTGGTGTAAAGTCTCTGGACAAACTGCAGCCAGACACATTCATCTTTTTCACTTATTACCAGAACCAGTTTTTATTTTTCCTAACTTCATTTCATTGAAATGGTTGAATGGTTGTCTGAGTTGCTGAGATAATTGAAGGAATCCAGGCTGATACATAATCCAGGAAGGAAATAGCAGGAAAAGCAAATTTTTTGAGATGATAGAGCTATACAGAAAGTGGTCTATGGGTAAACATGCAGTCTTCATTTGCATGTTAAAAATTGAAAAGATGACTG
>NW_011889304.1:409476-417759 GCF_000151845.1 Pteropus vampyrus | reverse complement strand
AAGCAAATTTTTTGAGATGATAGAGCTATACAGAAAGTGGTCTATGGGTAAACATGCAGTCTTCATTTGCATGTTAAAAATTGAAAAGATGACTGATTTTCCCATAGTCATAACTCAGAATAAATGTCTACCATTCTTCGATTCCTGTAGAGAACAATCTGAACTCCTTACCTTCAAGGTCTTTCATGTTTTTTCATTTTTTATTTATGTATTCTATATATCATAAAGTAAAAATAGATTGATGGTCCCAGAACTCACATTGCACTTTTCCACATTAGCATTTTTCTTATGACTTTACTTCTGTTTGGAATGTGCATCTACTATAATGCTCAATTATCAGCTATCAAAATGTGTTAATCATCAAAGGCAGAGATCAGCTCTTACTCTTCCATTGCACCTTTCTTATTCTTCTCTGCATTTGTCCACTCAGGAATCATAGATTTCAGAATAATTCCTCCCAATAATTGAGTCTTTAATATTTGTCAGGCACTGTTTTGAAAACTTTATAATGTGTCAATATTCACACCAAGTTTATGAAGTGGAGTCACTTAGAAATTTACATAACAGCTAATTATTTCTTTTCAAATCATTGCTGGTCTGAGATGACACTGAAATTATGAGAGAAAAAGGAAAAACATAAAAATAGACCTAGAATATTCTCTACCTGTACAATAGACATTTAAAAGGGCAAGAAAAGAACAGATTACAAAGTAGTAATAATTTTAAAATAATAGAAGAGGGATTTCTGCCTCAGAAAAGATTGAGTAGATATACTTTTTTCTATTTCTCCTGCTAGGTACAAATAAAAACCCTGGGTGTTTATAGATAACAAATATAAGACTTTGAAAAGTGAAAAAAAAAAAAAAAAGGCAGACAGGGTTGAGACCAGTGGAATCTAAGAAATAACATGATGGTGAGTTCTCTTGGTTTTCTTTTTGCCTCATGTATCCCAGACTTGTATGCCAGCCGAAGAAGCTGGCAGTTCTGAAATGTCAATTGGTGTAGACAGAAAAAATAAAACAAGAAAAGCCTGCTTTCTCTAACCAAAGAACAAAGAAAAGGACTGCCTAGTAAGACAGGAAACTTTTACCACTCTACTCCAGCCAAACACCACAAGAAAAACTGGTTCCACCCATACCTGCAAAGGTCCTATGGGGGCCCTGGATTTCCACTCTTGCCAGGCTGTAAAAGGATGCTTCCACCCCACCTCACCTCGGGAGAGATGTCAGAAAAGGATGAATAGGGAGCTGGGACTTTCATCTCCATCAATGGTTATAAGACAGCACCCCCCTTCATTGTGTTAATATGGACTATTTTGGGAAGCTGGGACTCCTACCCCAATCCAGCAGTAATGAGCCACTTGCACCCCTCAGTCTCCCTACGGGATGATGTCAGGGAGGCTTACTGGAGAGTTAGGACTTTCATTACTGCCCAGTGATAACAAGGCCACAACACACCCCTATAAGGTCAGTGGAGACCACCTGGGGAACAGTAATACAGCTGGGTGTTTACCAGTAGATGCCTAATGGGAAGCTGAAACTTCCACCCTTTTTCAGCAATAATAAGGAGGCCTTCCTCAGATGTCAAAGCTGAGTGAGGAACCTAGACTTTACCTACATCTGGCAGAAACAAGGTAGTGTCTCTGCTCTCAGCCATGACAGTGTCAGAGGAAGCCAGCTAGAACTGAAGGTTTAAATAAGATCTAGTCTCACAATATGCCCCAAATGCCAAAAATGTCCACATTTCAGTAGAAAATCACAGTACCAAAACCAGGAAAATCCCAACTTGAATAAAAATCAGTAGATATTTTGCTATGAACCTAAAACTGCTCTAAAAAATAAAGTCTTAAAAATATCAATAGATGCCAACACAGATAACAGAGACATTAGAATGACATGACAAAGATTTTAAAGGAGCCGTCATAAATACACTTTAATCAACAATTGCAAACATGTCTGAAACAAAAAAGTAGAAAGTGTTAGCAAGAAATAGAAGACAAAAAAGAAAAACTAAATGGAGACTTTAGAATTGAAAAATACAATAACAACAACAAAAAAAACCTCAATGGATGGGCTCAACAGTAGTATGGAATATACAGAGGAACAATTCCGTGAATTTGAAGACAGATAACAGAAATAATTCAGTTTGAAAGCAGAGAGAAAAATAGACTGTAAAGAAAAACAGCCTCAGAGACCTATGAAATAGTAAAGAGTCTAAAATTCATGTTGGAGGAGTCACATAGGGAAGGGAAAAATGAGGGCGGGACTAACTAGTTGAAGAAATAATGGTTGAAAATGTCCTAAATATAGCAAAAGACATATACCTACAGATTCAAAAAGCTCAATAAAACCCAGAGTAAAAACCAAGGAAATCCTAACCAAGACACATTTTAATCAAACCTCTTAAAACTAAATATAAAGAAAAAAATCTTAAAAGCAGTGAGAGAAATGACACCTTATCTATAGGAGGACACAATCTGACAGATTTCTCATCAGAAATCATGGAGGAAGTAGCACATTTTTAAGAAGTGAAAGGAAACACAAACTGTTAAATCCATAATTCTTTGCTTAGTGAAAATATCCTCCAGGAATGTCTATTGAAATATAGAAATCCTAAATATGTTTGTACCAAACAACAGAGCTGTAAAATATATAAAACAAACTTTGATAGAAATGGGTGTGATGTCACTGAGAATGATGGAGAAGGGAGCTCCACAGTTCCATCCCTCCGCTGAAGCAATGATTAAGCTGGCAAATGGTCAGAATCAACTTTTTCAAAACTCTGGAATCTAACTTAAAAATTACAAAACTAGGGGAGTGCTTAATAAAAAAAAAAGCTAATTTTCAATAAGAAGAAATTGTGGCATTTTTGCTTACCCCAGTTTTGCTTACTATAATTATTACTATTATTACTTACATTTTGCTTACTATCCTCCCAGTTCAGAGGTGGCTGTGGGTATGGTGGCCTGAATTCCTGGTACAGTTTGTACTGTAGTCGAGCAATACAGACTTTGTCCTCAAAGAATTGTTCTGATTTTTACCTGTCTGGCAGCTCCCTGAGTAATCAGCACAGGGGCCTGCCTTTGTTTCTCCTCTACCATCTCAGAACTCTAAGGGCTGGAGTGACCACCTGAGAGGCTTTTGTCAAAAGCTTTTAAAGACATAAACTACCCACAGCCACCTGTGACAAGAACTAACAGAGCTAGTAGATAGACTGAAAAGCCACGGAAGGAAGAAACTGGGGAAGAGATACACTTCAATATTGACTACAAAGCTACAGTAATTAAAACAATATGTTACTAGAATAATAATAGAGATTAATTAATAGGATAGAATTAGAGTCCACAAATGAACCCATACATCTATGGGCAATTGATTTTTGACCGAATGCCAAGGCCATTCAATTGAGGAAAGAATAGTCTCTTAAAAAAAACGGTGCTGGCTAAATCAATGCAGGAGAATGAAGTTGGATCTTTACCTGACACCATATACAAAAATTAACTCAAAATGGATCAAAGACCTAAACATAAAAGGTAAAACCATAAACTCAGAAGAAAACATAAGGGTAAATTTTCATGACTTTAGATTTGGCAATGATTTCTTAGATAAGACCCAAAAAGCTCAAGCAACAAAAGAAAAATGTAAATTGGATATCATCAAAATTGAAGAGTTTGTGCATCAAAAGATACTATAATAAAAGTGAAAAAACAACATACAGAATGAGGAAAATGTTTATAGATCGTATATCTGATAAGGATTTAGAATCCAGAATTTTTGATTCAACAACAAAAAGACAACCCAATAAAAATGAGCCTGTAACTTAGAGCCCTTTTTCTCCAAAGAAGATATATAAACGTTCAAAAAGCACATGGCAAGATGCTCCACGTCACTAATCTTTAGGGAAATGCAAATCAAAACGACAAGGAGATACCACTTCACATCCACTAGGATGATGATAGCCCAAACAATGGAAAATAACAAATGTTGACAAGAATTTTGAATTGCTGGAGGGACTTTAAAATGGTGCTGCTACTCTGGAAAACAGTTTGGTGGTTTTTCAATAAGTTAAACATAAAATTACCATGTGATCCAGACATTCGACTTCTAGAGATATATCCAAAGAATTGAAAACAGGTGTTTAAACAAAAATTTGTACAAGAATGTTCCTAGCATAAGTTTTCACAATAGCCAATCTATTAACTGATGAATGTCTAAACAAAATGTGGTATATCCATCATACAATGGAATAGTATTTAGTTATAAAAATAAATGAATTACTGATGTTAAAATATCAATGAACATTAAAAACATATTAAGTGAAACAATTCAGACACAAAGGTCACATATTGTATGATTTATTTTATATGAAATATTCAGAATTGGTAAATCCATTTAGACAGCAGATTAGTGTTTGCCAGGTGTTGGAAGAATGGCATGTGACTGCTTAATAAGTATGGAATTTCCTTTTGGGGAAATGAAAATGTTTTGGAGTCTACGGCCATACCACCCTGAACAAGCCCGATCGTATCTGACCTTGGAAGCTAAGCAGGGTTGGGCCTAGTTAGTACTTGGATGGGAGACCACCTAGGAAGACCAGGTGTTGCAGGCATAAAAATAAAAAAAGTAAAGGATTGTAAGCTGACAAGGTCTTTGCAATCTGTGAGGTCAACCAAGGGTTGCCTCGCTTAAAAAAGAAAAGAAAAGAAAATGTTTTGGAACCAGATACAGATGACACTTGTACAATATTGTGAATGTACTAAATGCTATGGAATGATACATGTAAAAATGGTTAATTTTAAGTTATGTAAATTGTACTTAAATAAAAAATAAAACTGTTCTGTCAAAAGAAACTTATTTTAAATATATGTTTAAAACTCCAATCTTACAATCTCTTATTTGTTGTGTTTGTTATGTTTAGACTAGTTATATTTAATGTATAGATACGGTTAAATTAAAGTTCATAATTTTATAATTGTTTTTCTTTTACCCTTTTTCCCCTCGTTTTTCTGTTCCCCTTACCTGCCTTCTTTTGGATTCATTATATATTTTGTAATATTCTATTTTATCTATTGCTTTTTAAAAATTATCTCTCTTATTTTTTAGTGGTTGTTCTAAAGATTATAATATACATATCTAAGTGCTCCTAGTCTACTTAGAGTTGATATTTCACCACTTTAAAATGTAAGCCTCACGACCATAAAGTCTTACTTTCTCCATTTTATGCTGGAGTTGTTAAATCTATATACATTGAGAACCCTCAAAGAGATGGATAATCTTTTTATATTTCTCCAGATATGTATCATTTTTATTGGTCTTCCTTAATTCCTGATGTTCCAAGTTTTCCATTTCTTTTATTTTTCTTCAGCCTGATGAACCTCCTTTAGCATTTCTTTAGAGCAGAAATATTGGCAATGAATTCTTTTTTGTTTCCCTTCATCTAAGAATATTTTTATTTCGCCATAGTCTTAAAGGATATGCTCAATGGATAGAGAATTATTGATTGGCAATCCTTTTTTATTAGCACTTTCAGAATGTTGTTTCCTTGTCTTCTGGCCTCTATTTTTTCTCACGAGAAGTCCATAACCATTTGATTTATTTTTCTCTTACGTGTAATACATTATTTTTGACTGCTTTCAATTTTTTCAATACCTGTATTTTTTCACAGTCTAGTTATGATGTGTCTGGGCATGATTTTCTTAGAGTTTATTCTATTTGGTGTTTCCAGAGCTCCTTGAACTTGTAATTTATGTCTTTCATGAAATTTGGGAAGTTTTTAGCCATTATTTTTTCAAATATTTTTTTCTGCATGTTATTCTCTCTTTCTGGGACTCCAATGACATGAATGTTAGACCTTTCGATATTGTTCCATAAATTCCTTAGGTTTCTATAAATTCTTTGTAAAATTTTTCACTGTTCTTTATATTCAGTAATTTTCCTTGTTTTGGAAATCTTCTAAGTCTGATATGAATGTAGCCATTACAAGTTAATTTTCATTAATATTTGCCTGTCATATCTTTTCTCACCCCTTTACCCTTAATCTAGCTATATCATTGTATTTCTGGTGGATTGCTTTAGACAACATATAGTTGGGAAATATTTTTTTTCAATATAATCTGAGAAAATCTGCCTTTTATTTGGTGTATTAAGACCCTTTACATTTAATGTAATTATTGATAAGGTTAGATTTAGGTCTACCACTTATTTGTTTTATGTTGGCCCTTCTGTGCTTTGTTTTTCTGTTCTCTCCTTTTTCCTTTTGAATTACTTGAACTGTGTCATAGTAAGAAATATATATTTGTTTTCTGTCTCTGGTTCCTGACAGAAAGCTCCTAAAACCTGTGTCATTTCCTGACTGATGGGGGGTGCTAGGAACATCTTTTGTTCTAATAATTGGTCTTTAACCCCAGTCTTGACACAGAGCTCCTAAAAACCTTATAAACTTCCTGAGTGACAGTGGTGATAGGAATGTTTCACACAGAGCTCCTAAATCTCTTGGAATTTCTTGGGCAATAGCAGCATCATTTGTTCTAATGAGGTGACTCTTGGTGGGTTCTAAATAGCTTCAGGATAGGAGCTGGTCACTAGAAAGATGAAACTGTGATTAGAATCTTGGAACTTCAACCCCACCCCCTCATCCTCCAGGGATAGGAGAAGGGCTGGACATTGTTACTAGTCCTTCATGTTTATATGATAAAGCCTCCATAAAAATCCCTAAAGTAGGGGTTTTGCAGAGCTTCTGGGTTAGTGAACACATCTATATGCTGGGAGAGTGGTGCACCCCAAATTTATGGAGAAAGAAGCTCTTGCACTTGGGATGCTTCCAAAACTTGTCCAATGTATTTCTTCATTTGGCTTTTCATCAGTATCCTTTTTAATTTCCTTTATAATAAACTGGTAAACATGTTAACATTTTTCTGAGTTTTGTGAGTCATTCTAGCAAATTATTAAACCTGAGGGGAGTTGTAGAAACCCTTGACTTTGTAGCCAAGTTGGACAGAAATGTGGGTACCCTCATTACTCATTACTTGAAACTGGTATTTAAAGTGAGGGCACTCTTGTGGGACTGAACCTTTAAACCATAGGTAGTTATTGTCAGAACTGAATTAAATTATACCAGCTGGGGTCCAGAAAGTTGGAAAATTGATTGATGTGGAGAAAAAAAACCCCACACATTTGATGTCAGATGTGTTGTGAGTGGAGAAGCAGTTTTCCATTAGAATACATATTAGTATTACATTTTCATTTAGGATTGTCTATTTGGCTTTATCTCTTTGTAAATTTTTTAGTGGTTCCTCTAGGTATACAATATACATTCCTATGTTATCACAGTTTAGAGTTAAATTTAACTACTTCAAATAAAATGCATAAGACTTAAAACCATGTGTTCCATTACCTTCTCCACTGCATTTTATAGTTGTCATATATTATATCTATTACAATAAAAACCCTACCAGACAATGTAATACTTTTTGAACAGTCATACATATTTTAAGGAATTTAAGGAGAGAAAAATAGTGTCATATTTTCTTAGGTATTTACCATTTATGTTGCTCTTTCTTACTTCCTGAAGATCCAAGTTCCTCCCTTCTTTCATTTTTCTTCCACCTTTGGGTTTTCCTCTAGAGCAAGATGCTTGTATTCTTAGAGTTCCTTTATCTGAGAATGCCTTTATTTCACCTTAGTTTCTGAAAGATATTTCCACTGGTTATAAAGTTATGAACTGGCACTTAATTTTTTAACCAGCACTTCATATTGTTTTACTATCTTCTGGGTTCTAAAATTTCTGATGGGTAATCCACAACCATTTGAATCATCGTTCCCTTAACGTGTAATGTGTTATTATTATATATATATATTTTGCTTTCAAAATATTTTATCTTTGTTTTGCAGCTGTTTGATTATTACGTGTCTGGGCCTGATTTTCTCTGAGTTCATCCTGTTTGGGGTTCACAGAGCTACTTGAACTTGTAAATTTATGTCTTTCAAATTTCAGAAAATTTCAGCCATAAGTTCTTTACATATTTTTTCCTGCATCAATCTCTCTTTTCTAATCTTCTGGAACTCCAATGATACAAATTTTAGAGAATTTGATATTGTCCAACAAATTGCTAAGGATCTGTTCATTTTTTCTCAATCCTTTTTTCTGTTCTTCAGATTGAATAATTTTTATTGATCTACAAGTTCACTGACTTTTTTCTCTGTTATCTCTGTTCTGCATTTGAGTCCATCTAATATTTTTTTAAATTTCAAGTATTGTATTTTTCATTTTTAATATTTCCACTTA
>NW_011889304.1:400874-409031 GCF_000151845.1 Pteropus vampyrus | reverse complement strand
TTTATTGATATATAATAGACAATTAGTTGCTCATATTTACATTGTACAATTCAATGAGTTTTTTTCAATTATAGTTGGCATACAATAATATACTAGTTTCAGTTGCATAACCTAGCAGAGATCCATATAACTCACAAAGCGGTCACTCCATTAAATCTAGTACCCCTCTTCCCCCTTACATATTTATTATATTATTAACCATCTTCCCCATGCTACACTCTACATCTCCTTGTCTATTCTGCTACTATCCATTTGTACTTCTTAATCCCTTTGCCTTTTCTTCCCATCCCCTCAACCCTTCTCCCATCTAGTAGCCCTCAAAATATTCTCTGTATCTATGAATTTATTACCGCTTTTGCTATTTATTTCTTCTTTTGGTTCCACCTATACGTGAAATTATGCGATATTTGTCTTTCTCTATCTTTCCCATTTCATTCAGCACAATATCCTCTAGGTCCATCAAGGCAGTATCTTTTCCATCCCCTTTTAGTCTGTCTATCTTTTAATCTGAAGTGAGTCTCTTGCAGGCAGCATATGTAGGGGTCTTGTTTCTTATCCATTCAGCCACTCTATCTTTTGGTTGGAGAACTTAATTCTTTTCCATTTGAGGTACTTGTTTATAGAAATGTAGTTATTACTATTCTTTATTCATGTTTTTGATACATGATTTTCTTCTTAAGTCCCTCCAACATTTCTTATAATACTGACTTGGTGTTGATAAACTCCTTTGGTTATTTTTGTCTGGGAAGCTCTCTTTTGTCCTTTGACTCTAAATGATAGCTTTGCTGGATAAAGTATTCTTGGTTGTAGATCCTAGGTTTTCATCATGTTGAATATTTTGTGCCAGGCCCTTCTGTCCTGCATAGTTTCTTTTGAGAAAATGGCTGCCAATCTTATGGGAGCTCCCTTGTAGGTAACTAAATGCTTTTCTCTTGCTTTTAAGATCCTCTCTTGGTAGTGAACTTTTGGTATTTAATTATGATGTGTCTTGGTGTGGGCCTCTTTGGGTTCATCTTTTTTGGGACTCTGAGCTTCCTGGGGTTTTAGGTCTGTTTCCTTCACCAGGTTAGGGAAGTTTTCCAGCATTATTTCTTAAAATAGCTCTTCAACATCATGGTTTTTTTCCAGTACCCCTATGACATGGATCTTTTTGCCTTTAATATTATTATTATAGTCTTGGCTTTTTTCTTGCCATTCTGATTGAGTGTCCTTGGCTTCCCCACCTTCTATATCGGTGGTTCGCTCCTCTTCTTTATCCACTCTGTTTTTTCCACTTAGTATGCTCTTCATCTCGGTTAACGTGTTCTTCATTTCTGACTGGTTCCCTTTTATAATTTCCATTTCCATTTTTATGGGTTTTTTTTTTGTCTCTTTGTTAAAGTTCTCACTGAATTCACTTATACTTCCCCTAAGTTCATTGAGCATCTTATAACCAGTGTTTTGAACTCTGCATCTGTGAGATTGCCTGACTCCATTATTCCTGGATCTCTGTTTTGTTCTCTCATATGGTTTCTGCTTCTTTATCTTCCCACTTTGGCTGCCTTTCTGTTTCTGTTTCTATGTACTAAGCAAAGCTCCTAAGTCTCCCAGTCTTATACGTGTGGCTTTGTGTAGTAGGTGTCCAGTGGCACAGTCCTGAGAGGGGCTCAGCTGCAGGCCAAATTTAGCCCCAGCCTGTGCCTTTCTGGGGCCACCTCTTAAGATAACCAAGCAATCCACAGATGCTGTGCTTATATAGTTGCCTCAAGAAACCATGCCAGAAAATGAGGCCAGATGCCACTAGTGTGTCTTGGTGCTGCTCACCAAGGAGCACATGAATTGCCAAGGACACACCTGGATGTGGCTTGGGTGTGGCTACGAGTTGGGGGAGGTGGAGTTTCAGGGAATCTTCTGGGCAGAGCGACCTCTGTTATCCAATTTGGTGATGGCTCAGCTATGGCGGCGCTGAGTCCACACACTGAGAGCGGGGACAGCTCAACAGAGGAACAACGAATACCACAGGCACTTCTGTTGGGGAGAGACCCTAGCCTCTGGCCCTCACTCTGACAACTCAGTGTCCCTTTGTAAGTCCCTAGTGCCCTCCATGCAGCCAAACTGGTGTTGGTGCTCAGAGTGAGCAGGTCCGTCACTGCAAAAGTGCACTCATGGACATGGCCCCTTTAAGAGGCATCTGAAGATGCTGCTATGGCCTCTGTCCCACTCAGCCACTCATGACTGGGAAAGCTTGCATCCTTGCCCTGTCCTACCTCCTCCTGTTGCAGGGTGATTTCTTATTTATCTCCCTAGTTGTGGGGCTTGTTCATAGATCTTAGGCGACTTTCCTTGCTGTTTGCTCTGTGATTCTGTCACAACTTTGATTTGGTAACAAGAGAGATGAACAAAGCCTCTATCATCTACACCATTTCTTTTCTCCTCCTCTAGATAATGATTTAAATTTTTTTTTTTAGCAGGCAATATACTCAGGTTCAGACTGCATGTTCTGTTTAACCTTCTCTGGGAAATAGATCCAGTATCAGTTCAGTTTCCAAAGGCTTTGCTGTGCTGTTTTTGGTATGTCTATACATGTGCCACTCTGAAGTTATTCTAGGACTTGTGCAATGTTTATATCATAGTTCAGTTCTCGGAGCCTTTATTATGCTTCTTTGGGTCTGTTCCACTCGTGTACAGCTTGAGGGTGAGTGTGGGTCTTGTGTCAGTTAATTCACAGAATTAGGAGATGCCCTTCTCTAGGTTTCTCACCCAGGATTTCCTCCACATTCTACAACTGCCTGTCCTCTAGTTAGAAAGTGTGGGTTTCTGTCAAAGTTTTGGCTGCTCCTTTCCCCCATGCTGTCACACACCTCACTTTATGGTGAGGTGGTAAGAGCAGAGAATGAAAAAAATAATATACCCATTTTGGACCCTATGGGCTTCTTTTCTCGGTTCTGCTGCCAGCAACTGTAGTGGCAGTGCAAGCCTCATGACTGGGGCTGGTCTTAGTGCAAAGCTAGTAGAGAAAAAAGATAAAAGGAGCCTCTTTTTCTAGCTCTCTGGGTAGAAAGAAGGGGTTTCTCTTATAGCTTTTGCTATTTGCACCCGTTAGAGTTCTAGGACATGCTCATCTTCCGATCAAAGCCAGAAGTGAGAGGAGGAAAATATCCCAGTAAATAAGTCTCCATATTGTGAATTCTTCATGTTTTTATCTCCCTCCACTTCCACTTGCTATTATTTATAATTCTGAGTCATCAGGTTGTTGCTTTTTGTATTTGGTCCAGAGTGTTAAGTAGTAATCAGTGGCAGAGAGATACTAATGGGCTTATTCTATTTTGGCCAATAGTGGACATCTGCCATCCCTGATACTTCAGAATTGTCTAATTATATGCCTTAGAAAGAATTTTTTTCATCCACTGGTGCTTGGTACTTGATGGACTTTCATCTTGTTGACTCATGTCTGTCAGTTTTGGAAAATTTCCTTGTCTTTTTAATAATTTTCACCATTTTACTTTCTCTGTTCTTTTCAAATCCCTATTCTATTTAGTAAGTAGAAATTTTTGAAACACTGTCTTATCTTGACTCATAGTCTCAGGTATAAGATCCTGACTATCAGCTACATGAGTAATGTATCAGTATTTACAGGAATCCCCTGCTTTTCAAAAGTTCATCTTATTCTACTGCAATTTTATGAAAGACCTACATTAGTTCCTGCTTTTGAAAAAAAAATCTAAAGAGGATTTCTTGCTTTTTTGAAAAAAGGACAAAAAGCGAAAATAGTGTTCAATGAGCTGTTACAGAGGCAGCACAGTCAGAGCAGCGGCAAGAGTGGCACTGCCAAGCTCCTCCTCCTTCCTTGGGAACTACTTTTAGCATCTTCTGCAAGCATCTGTGCTTTATCTTGATTTACTTTGTTCATCTGTTAACAAGATGTGTCCTAAGGTAACAGAAAAGCCTAATAAGGTTAGTTTTTGGGTCTAGGAATGCTCAAAACATTTTCCACATAAATTAATGGTAATTGCTTCTTCACTTTATACCATTTTAGCCTATGAAAGCTTTCAAAGGAACACTCCACATTCAGAGAGTCAGGGTAACCTGTACACAGAGTCTCAGGGTCTGTCTCTAAGGATCCTACACTCTCCTTTGAATCTCTTTGGCAGTTGCCTTCCTCTTCTCCCCACGACTGACTATAACCTCTGTTTAGAGCTGCCTGTTTTCTCCCTTCCCCTGAGACTCCCGCACATCTCAGGGGGCACTGGGACTGGAGCCTAGAGGCCCTGAATTGACGTCAGCCCAAGAAAGAGGCTCAGTTCCAGTTGGAGGGGCTTGGGCGGGGTTCCCTAATAGCCGACTTGGTCCGCTGTGTGCAGGACAACCGTGTTCTGCTCCAGGCGGGTGAGGCTAGCGCAGCTTGGAACTGTATTTCACAGGATCCACCGCGCCCCAGGTGACGGCTTGCCCTGGACTACATTTCTCAGGACCCTCCCCACCTCGAGGCTCCCACCTGCCCAAATTTGTGCTTTGGCTAAATCTCTGGTGCTCGGGGTGTGTGGACTCAGAGTTGCCTGAGGCCTTGCGGTTTAGGGCGCCTTGAGCAGTTTGGCCTGAGCCTATGACCCACACTGGCGTTGTCGAAGCTTTCGGGGCTCTGTGCCTGTGGCTACTACTGCTGCCCGTCCCAGTTCCTTCCCTAGAAGTGCAGGGCCGCCCTGCTGACTTCGAGGGGTACGGAGGTTCCGGGTCATTGGTGGGAGTTCCGCTCATGAGGAGGGTTCGGTTGAGCTCAGTCGGACCAAACCAACCTGTGACCAGAGGTAGGTGAGGGAGCCTGGATCTCGGAGCAGGGATCTCAAGGCTGCAGATGCCAGAGACAACGAAGGGGAGGCATGTGTGCCTATAGCACTGGCTGGCTGTATGACGTTATGCATGATTATGACTGCAGGATTATATCTGTGGCTGTTTGCGATGTGAACAAGGTTTACGTGGCTATGTGTGACTTATCTATGTTATGGGCTGTGTATGTGAAGGGTTGATATCTGTATTGGCCAATTTGTGAAAGTGTGATGGCATGACTGTGTGAATTGATTGTATGTGATTGCATGTGAGCATTTGTGTTACTGACTCTGGAAAGAATAGTTTGGTGGTGAAGAGTGGTAGAGATGGCCTGAGCATATCCTCAAATTTGTATCTCAGATTTATATTGTCTGGATTGTGACAGTGTGATCTTTGAGAATGTATGAACATTGTTTGTGTGGCTGTATGTCACCATTTGTGTTACTAACTGGGTAAGAATTTAGCTGTGAGCCAGCTGGGACTGGGGAGGATAGTCATTTCAGTGTTCCTAATAGTGGGGTTGTGGCTTTGTGGTGGTGCTGTTGGTTCTCTGTGAGAGCGACTGTGGTTGTGGTTACCTTGTGTAATGATGTAGAAGTTCAGTAGTGAAGCAAGTGGGTGTGGGAGGTATCTGTCCTCATTTTGGTGTTTCTGGTATCTCTTGGCTGTGCAGTGATACTTTTGGGGACCTTTGAGACTGTGATGGGAAGTTGTAAGCATTTGGCCATTGCCCAATGTTGACTATAGAAAATGTAACTGGCAGAGGATGGGTGTGGATTCTTATTTCTGTGTTTCTGGAATTGGTATTAGTGCTTGTCCCATTTTTTTTCTCAGCGCCTATCCCGTTTTCACAACAGTGCCTTCACACTCTCATAGGAGCAGGACCTGTACAATTTTCTTTTGGTATCTCCTATTCCTGTATCTCGTTGGGCACTGACACAGACTGGGCATTATGGGAGTGATGTGCATCATGAGGTTAATTGTGGGAGACAGAGTTTCTAGGACCTTGTGTCTATGGGGTCTTTGCTGCTGCTCTGTCCTCCCACCTTATTGTGATAGGGGCCTCAGTTTCATAGAAATGGTTCCCAAGTAGGAACATGAGTCCAGAGTAAAGTTTTCAGGTGAAGAGACTACATGCCTTACACTAGGTCTTAGAATAAAAATGATATTTGGAAATTTCCCTCAGTTTAACTCTGGGATAGGAGAAGGCGATCCCTTGCATCCTCTGAATTGTCCTACCATATACTCCTCTGTAGAGGAACTTGGCTCTTCTCTGAGCCTGGAAGGATCTGCTTGGCTGGACTCCCTCTGACTTCCCTCTGAGGGTCTATGATAAATGGTGAGAAGGATTGAGGCTGTGATCTTTCTTGGTCAGTCTGGGTTAAAAAAAAATGAGTGCAATTTACAGAATCAGTAACACAGTGTACATAAAATAAACAGCACAGGATATGGAACAGAGCCAGTGCTCAATAAATATAAATGTAAGTTCCACTCTCTCCTCTATACAGAGTTACTTATTTTGAAATTCCTATGGATTGAATCTTTATAAAATATCTTGCAAATCTTCACTTTGGATAGATTCTTTATAAAATGTCTTACAAATCTTTAGAAAATGGGAGTTAATGCAACTCTAAATATTTCTTTAGTTTGTTTCTCATTAATAATGTCTTTAAATGTAATATCCTTTTGCTATAATAAAACATAACCTTGAGTATAATGGCTATGAATACTGTGAGTCCTTCTAGCAAATCACAGAAACTTAGGGTGGTCTTTGGGAACCCCTAGTGACACAAATTCCCTAATAACCAGTCACCTAATGGTTTTAACATTTATTGCTGATCTTTGTGGAATCAGTTATTACACTGAAGGTGGCAAAATACAGATCATCCATATTGTTAGCTGTCATTTTTCTGTAATGTGAAGTTTTCCTCTCTCTCTCTCATCTATTTATTTTTACAGCTTTATTGTGATATGATTAACATCTAATAAACTGTGCAGGTTAAAGTACACCATTTGAACATTTTTGACATATGTATACACACCAATATGGCACCACCAAACATTTTCTTGTGCCTCCTTTCCACCTCTCTCCTTGCCCTCAATGTCTATAGGCAACCACTTGTCTACTTTGTCACAATACTTTGCATTTTCTAGAATTTTGTATAAATGGAACATACAGTATATATTCATTTGTCTTACTTTTTTTCACTGAGCCTAATTATTTTGAAATTTATCAATGTTGCTGTGTGTATCAAGAGTTAATTCCTTTTTATTCCTGAATAGTATTCCAATATATGGATATGCCACCATTTTTTATACATTCACCTGGTAATGGATATTGGGTTGTTTCCTGTTTTTGGCTATGACAAACAAAGCTGCTATAAATATTTGTGTACAAGTCTTTGTAAGAAAATATGCTTTTCTTTCTCTTGAGTAAATAAGACTAGAATAGCTGGGTCATATGATAGATGTTTGATACTTTTTTTTGTTTCCTCTTTTTATGCCTTACTATTTTATTTTGTGTTTTGTGGATTATTTTTTGTAATGAACTGTTTAAATTCCTTTCTCATTTCATTTTGTATATATTCTATAGCTATTTTATTTTTAGTTACTATGAGAATTACATTTAACATCTTAAAGTTATAACACTAATTTTAATTTATACCAGCTTAACTTATAAAAAGTTAAAAAACAAAACAGAACAAAATAACATACAAAAACTCTATTCCTTAACAAAATAACAAACAAAACAAAACCCTAAAACCCATTTAAAAACTGGGTGGCTCCATAGTGTAGTAGTTAGCACATCTGCTTTACACGCAGAAGGTCCTGCATTTGCGCCCCAGGTGGAGCCATGGACCATACCCCAGGTGTGCCAGGCCCTGGGTGCACCAGGCCCCCTGAGTACACTGGGGGTGCCAGGCCCAGGGTGTGCGCTGCGAGCATGTGGGAGGAGACTCCCCGCCTTCAGAGATCCAGTTCTTTAAAAAAAAGGAAGATGGCAACATCAGTAGGTCAGGGGTGAAAGTGGGCGGCGGCGGGGAATTAAAGAGAAGGGAAAAAAATAACTCTATTCCTTTACAGCTCCATACCCCCGTCTTTCGGTTAATGTCATAAAATTACATCTCTATACATTGTGTGTCCACATACATAAACTAATAATATTTTAAAAATTCATTAGTATCTTAATTTACGTAAAAAACAAGGTTTGAATTTACAAACCAAAATTCCAGTAACACTGGCTTTTATATCAATGTTTTTTTCCTTAAATGTCTTTTACATCATGCAGAAAACAAAGGGTACAGTTATAAATTATTGTTACAATAATACTATCTTTTATAATTACCCATATAT
>NW_011889304.1:397954-400482 GCF_000151845.1 Pteropus vampyrus | reverse complement strand
AAGAAATCTTTGCCTAAAAAGGTTACACAGATTTTTTTTCCCTATGTTTTTAGCTTTTATATTTAGATCTTTGAGCTATTTTAAGTTAATATTTGTATACAGTTGGAGGTATGGATCAAAGTTTATTACTTTGCATATGGATATCCAATTGTTTCAGCATCTTTTATTGAAAAGATTATTCTTTCTCTATTGAATTGTCTTTGCAACTTTATATTTTAAAAAAATCAGTATCTAAAAATATGTGGGTCTGTTTCTGGATTCTCTATTCCATTTTGTTGATCTCTTAGTCTATCTTGACATAAATACTACAGTCTTGATTATTGTAGCTTCATAATAAACCTCAAAACCAGGAAGTGTAACTCTTCCAACTTGTCTATCCTGGTACTTTAGATCCTATGTATTACCATATGAATTTTAGACTCAGTTTATCAATTTCTACCCAGAAAAAAACTTGTTGTAATTTTTTTCTTTCCGGCTTTATTGAAATATAATAGACAATTAGTTGCTCATATTTACATTGTACAATTCAATGAGTTTTTTTTTTAAATTACATTTGGCATAACTATAAAATTAGTTTCAGTTGTATGACATGGTGTTTAGAGATCTATTTACTCACAAAGTGACCACTCCACTAAATCTAGTACCCTTCTTCACCCTTACACATTATTTACAACATTGTTAATTATTTTCCTTATGCTACACTTTATATCTCCATGTCTGTTTTCTAACTATCCATTTGTACTTCTTAATCCCTTTGACTTTTTTGCTGTCCCTCTAACCTCCTTCCCATCTAGTAGCTCTCAAAATACTCTCCATATCTGTGAGTTTATTTCCGATTCTGTTGTTGTTTATATTTTTCTTTAGATTCCACATGCATGTGAAATCATGCAACATTTGTCTTTCTCTATCTATTTCACTCAGCACAATACTCTCTAGGTCCATCAAGGCAATATCTTTTTCCATTCCCTTCTGTGTGTGTCTTTTAATCTGAAGTGAGTCTCTTGTAGGCAGAATATGTAGGGGTCTTGTATTCTTATCCATTCAGTCACTCTTTTAGTTGGAGTACTTAATATTTTTTCCATTTGAGGTACTTATCGATAGGAATGTAGTTATTACCATTCTTTATTTATGTTTTTGATACATGTTTTTTTCTTCTTAAAGAAGTCCCTCTAACATCTCTTGTAATACTGGCTTGGTGTTGATGAATTCCTTTAGCTTATTTTTGTCTGGGTAGCTCTCTTTTGTCCTTTGACTCTAAATGATAGCTTTGCTGGATAAAGTATTCTTAGTTGTAGATCCTGAGTTTTCATCATATTGAATATTTTGTGCCAAGCCCTTCTGTCCTGCATAGTTTCTTTTGAGAAATTGGCTGCCAGTCTTATGGGAGCTCCCTTGTAGGTAACTAAATGCTTTTCTCTTGCTGCTTTTAAGATCCTCTCTTTGTAGTTAACTTTTGGTATGTAATTATGATGTGTCTTGGTGTGGGCCTCTTTTTTGGGACTCTCTGAGCTTCCTGGGGTTTTATGTTTATTTCCTTCACCAGGTTAGGGAAGTTTTCCAGCATTATTTCTTAAAATAGCTCTTCAACATCTTGGTGTTCCCCGGTACTCTATGACATGGATCTTTTTACATTTAATAGTGTCCCATAGGCTCCTTAAATTATTATTATAGTCTTGGCTTTTTTCTTGCCATTCTGATTGAGTGTCCTTGGCTTCCCCATCCTCTATATCAGTGGTTCGTTCCTCTTTTTTATCCACTCTGTTTTTTCCACTTAGTATGCTCTTCATCTCGGTTAATGTGTTCTTCATTTCTGACTGGTTCCCTTTTATAATTTCCATTTCCATTTTTACGATTTTTTGTCTCTTTGTTAAAGTTCTCACTGAATTCACTTATACTTCCCCTAAGTTCATTGAACATCTTTATAACCGGTGATTTGAACTCTGCATCTGCGAGATTGCCTGACTCCATTATTCCTGGATCTCTGTTTTGTTCTCTCATATGGTTTCTGGTTTCTGCTTCTTTATCTTCCCATTTTGGCTGCCTTTCTGTTTCTGTTTGTATGTACTAAGCAAAGCTCCTAAGTCTCCCAGTCTTATTAGCATGGCTTTGTGTAGTAGGTGTCTAGCAGCACAGTCCCGAGAGGGGTTCAGCTGTAGGTCATGGTTAGCCTCAGCCTGTGCTCCTCAGGGCCACCTGTTAAGATTCAGCAAGCAATCCACAGATACTATGCTAATAGTTGCTTCAAGAAACCACACCAGAAACCAAAGCCAGCTGCCACCATTGAGAGTCTTGCAGCTGGCTCATCAAGGAGCACCAGACTCGCTAAGGGTACAACTGGATGTGGCTTGAGTGGGGCCATGAGTTGGAGGAGGTGGAGTGTCAGGGAATCTTCTGGGCAGAGAGACCTCTGTTATCCAGTTTAATGACATCTCAGCTATGGCAGCACTGCATCCGCACACTGGGAGGAGAGGAGGGTTCTACAGAGGAACAATGGGTACCACAAGCATTTCTGCCCAGGAGAGCACCTT
>NW_011889304.1:395363-397904 GCF_000151845.1 Pteropus vampyrus | reverse complement strand
TTCAGCTATTATTTTTTTTTCAAATAGTCTCTCTTCCCCTTGCTCTCTCTCTTCTTCTTCTAGGATTGCCATAGTACATATGTTGGTCTACTTGATGGTATCCCTTAGGCTCTGTTACTCAGAGATTATAATTTTCATTGTCCTATGTGATTTATTTTTTTCTGCCTGCTCAAATCTGCCTTCGGATTCCTCTTGTGAATTTTTCATTTCAGTTATTGTACTTTTCAGCTCCAGAATTTGTTTTTGGTCTCTTTTTAAGTTTTCTATCTCTTTATATTTTTGTTTTGTTCACACATCATTTTCTTGACGTTCTCCATATCATCTTTGTTTTTTGTTTTTTGTTTTTGAGAATCTTCAAAATAGTTATTTAAAGTGTTTATGTAGAATATTTGCCATTAGGTCTTTTCCAGGGACACTTTTTTGTTGTTGATTTATTTTGGATGGGCCATATTTTCCTGTTTCTTTGTATGCTTTGTGATTTTTTTTTTTTTGGTCAAACATTGGACATTTGAATTTAATAATGTGGTAATTCTGGAAATCAGATTCTCCCCATTCCCCAGGGTTTGCTGTGTGTGTGTGTGTGTGTGTGTGTGTGTGTGTTTACTATTGTTTTTGGTTTTTTGATTGTTATAGGCTGTCTCTTTGCCAAAGATCAACCTGAGTTGTAAACTTGTCATTTAAATCTTTTCTGAGCCTTTCCCTGGGCACTCTTGCATTTTCTCCATATATCTAGATGTTTTTGAATGTCCTAGTTTTTTATGACTAGCTTCCGAAAGGGGAAAAAGCGAAAAATGAAAAAGTGGGAAAAGGGGGTACTAGCTCTTTAAATCCCCTGGAGATCTCTTCAGTTGGAGGGAAGGGGCTTGAAACAATGGCGGAGGGTGTGCAACAAAAAACTAGTGTCTGCTTCTTTGTCCACACCTCTGTGATCAGAAGCAGTAATCGAAGATTAGAGCAAAGATCCCTAATACTTGGAAGATAGGGTCCTTTTTGCCCACCCTCACTCCTGCAAGCTTGCTCTAGCAATATATGCATAGCTACCTGCTTGCTCTAGCAATACATGCATAGCTACCTGCCACATCTGCCATTGGGGGTAGGGGACGAAGAGCTCCTACTGTGCTAAGAGCTTAAATTGACCCAAATTAACCACAATTAAATACCCAAGTTTTTTTTTTCCTGGAAGTTGCAAGCCTTCAGCAGACACCAGAGTTCCAAAGTAGTTACAGCAGACAGATTTTGCCAGTGCACAATGTTGGGAAGACATGTGCCTGGTGCTTCCTATTCCACCATCTTCCCGGAATTCTCTCCCTGATAACTTTTTAATAAATTGCCCAAATTGTTTTCTGAAGTGATTGTGCCATTTTACATTCCCACCAGCAGTGTATGAGAGCTCTACTTCCTCCACATCTTTGCCATAAGTATGTACTGGTAACTCATTGTCTTTCAATTTGCATTTTTCAAATGGCTAATGGTCTTGAGCATCATTTTAGGTAGTTATTTGCCTATCATATATCTTCTTTGATAAGTGTCTTTTCAAATCTTTGCTCACTTTGAAATATTGGGTTATTTTTTTTATTGTTGAGTTTTGATGGTTCTTTACATATATTTTTGCAAATGTCTCCTGAATGTGTGGCTTACTCTTAACAGTGTTTTTCAAGGAGTACTTTTTAATTATGATAAAGTCTAACTTACCTATGTTTTCTTTTATGGATAGTGATTTTGGTGTCAGATCGAAGAAATCTTTGCCTAAAAAGGTTACACAGATTTTTTTTCCCTATGTTTTTAGCTTTTATATTTAGATCTTTGAGCTATTTTAAGTTAATATTTGTATACAGTTGGAGGTATGGATCAAAGTTTATTACTTTGCATATGGATATCCAATTGTTTCAGCATCTTTTATTGAAAAGATTATTCTTTCTCTATTGAATTGTCTTTGCAACTTTATATTTTAAAAAAATCAGTATCTAAAAATATGTGGGTCTGTTTCTGGATTCTCTATTCCATTTTGTTGATCTCTTAGTCTATCTTGACATAAATACTACAGTCTTGATTATTGTAGCTTCATAATAAACCTCAAAACCAGGAAGTGTAACTCTTCCAACTTGTCTATCCTGGTACTTTAGATCCTATGTATTACCATATGAATTTTAGACTCAGTTTATCAATTTCTACCCAGAAAAAAACTTGTTGTAATTTTTTTCTTTCCGGCTTTATTGAAATATAATAGACAATTAGTTGCTCATATTTACATTGTACAATTCAATGAGTTTTTTTTTTAAATTACATTTGGCATAACTATAAAATTAGTTTCAGTTGTATGACATGGTGTTTAGAGATCTATTTACTCACAAAGTGACCACTCCACTAAATCTAGTACCCTTCTTCACCCTTACACATTATTTACAACATTGTTAATTATTTTCCTTATGCTACACTTTATATCTCCATGTCTGTTTTCTAACTATCCATTTGTACTTCTTAATCCCTTTGACTTTTTTGCTGTCCCTCTAACCTCCTTCCCATCTAGTAGCTCTCAAAATA
>NW_011889304.1:385997-393188 GCF_000151845.1 Pteropus vampyrus | reverse complement strand
CAGGTGACTTTGTTTGCTGTTTCCTCCGTATTTCTGTCACAACTTTGACTTAGTTGCAAGAGGGATGAACAAAGCCTCTTTTTTCTATGCCATTTTTTTCCCCAGAGCCTCCACTGTTTCTATGTTGAGCCCTGCACTGTCCCAGTGTGCAGATGCAGGCCACCACCATACCTGAGTCTCCATCAACCTAGTTAACACTGGTCACCCCACCCTGGTGGTTCCAAGACTGCACCCAAGCCAAATCCAGTGGCTTTTCTATACAAACAGCCTTTCTTGGCTCATGCTGTGGACTTTCCTAAAATTTCTCAAAGGTTCACAAAACCCAAACAAGCAGTATCTGGCCTCAGTGTGCCCCATATCTCTTGCTGAGCAGCCCCAAGCTCAGCACTAATGACAGCCAGCCTCAGTTCGTGGCTTGGACTCCTTAGGCACCTCTATGCCCAATGTAGGTGGCAGACAGCTGTGGATTGCTTGGTGGCTTACGCCAGATGGCCCCAAGCAGCGCACAGGCTGCAGCAGACCTTGGCCTGAAGCAGGGCTCCTCCCAGGATGCCTCAGGGCCAGCCCGCCCAGTGTCTGACTTTTGACCAAGCCCAAGCACCACCTGGGACCGCATCTGAGGAAAACACACCCAAGGGGCAGACTGAACAGGCACCAGAGACCTGCTAAAGTGAATCCTGCTCCATAGGTACAGCCCCTCACTGGGCAATCTTCACAACCAATCAGTCTGAGGGGCAGTCTCTCCCGTTGACACTCAAAAGGGCAACCAAAGCTCAACTACAATAAGAGGGCACACACAACCCATTAAAGGGATATACCTGGAGCATCTGACTCAGGTGACCAGGGAAGATTGTGCTACTGTACCCCACAACACATGTACTATATAAGACCATTCTACTAAGACCAGGAAACAGCAGCCCTATCTAATACATAGAAATCAACACATGAAGGTAGCCAAAATGGGGAGGCAAAGAAACATGTCCCAAATGAAAGAATAAAACAAAGCTTCAGAAAAAGAACTAAACAAAAAGGAGACAAGCAATGTACTAGATGCAGAGTTCAAAACACCGGTTATAAGGATGCGCAATGAACTTAGGGGAAGAGTAGATGAACTCAGTGAGAACTTTAACAGAGACAGAAAACATAAAAATGGAGATAGAAAACATTAAAAAATCAGTCATAAATGAAGAATACAATAACTGAAATGATGAATACATTAGAGGGAGTCAAAGTAGTTTAAATGAAGCAGAGGATTGAATCAGCGATTTAGAAGACAAGGTAGCAGAAAACACCATTTCAGAACAGCAACAAGAAAAAAGAATCCCCCCGCAAAAAAGAGACAATTTAAGGGAACTCTGGTATAACATCAAGCATAACAACATTCACATCATAGGAGTACCAAAAGGAGAAGAGAGAGAGCAAGGAACTGAAAACTTATTTGAAGAAATAATGACAAAAAACTTCCCTAACCTGGTGAAGGAAGTAGACACACAAACCCAAGAAGGACAGAGAGTCCCAAGCAAGATAAACCCAACCGAAGAAGGACAGAGAGTCCCAAGCAAAATAAACCCAAAGAGGTCCACACCAAGACACATCGTAATTAAAATGGCAAAGATTAAAGACAAAGAGAATCTTCAAAGCAGCAAGAGAAAAGCAGTTAGTTACCTACAAGGGAGCTCCTATAAGACTGTCAGCTAATTTCTCAACAGAAGCTTTGCAGGCAAGAAGGGATTGGCATCAAATATTCAAAGTGATGAAAACCAAGAACCTACAACCAAGATTACTCTACCCAATGAAGCTATCATTTAGAATTTAAGAACAGATAAAGAGCTTCCCAGATAATAAAAAGCTAAAGGAGTTCATCAACACCAACCAGTATTACAAGAAATGTGAGATGAACTTCTTTAAGAAAAAGAAGAAAAAAAAGATTAAAAATATGAATAATAACATTGCAATAACTACATATCTGTCAAAAATTACTTTAAATGTAAATAGATTAAATGCTCCATTCAAAAGAGAGGGTGGATAAATGGGTAAGAAAACAAGACCCTTACATATGCTGGCTTACAAGAGACTCACTTCAGATCAAAAGACACACACAAACTGTAAATAAAAAGATGGAAAAGATATTTCATAAATATGGAAACAAACAAAGAAGCTGGTGGAGCAATACTAATACACACGAAATAGACATTAAAACAAAGACTATAACAAGAGGCGAAGAAAGATCCAATAATCCCACTTCTGGGTATTTATCCAATGAAAACCAAAACACTATTTTGAAGGGACATGTGAATCTATACGTTCATTGCAGCATTATTTACAATAGCCAAGATCTGGAGGCAACTTGGGTGTCCATCAATGTATAAAGAAGAGGTGGTACATAGATACAATGGAATATTACTCAGCCATAAAGAAGAATGAAATCTTGCCATCTGCATCAACATGAATGGACCTAGAGGGTATCATCCTGAGTGGCAAAAGTCATATGATTTCACTTATATGTGGAATCTAAAGAGCAAAATAAACAAATAAAACAGGAACAAACATAGATACAGAGAACATTTTAATGGTTGCCAGATGGGGGGTGGGGTTGGGGAGGTGGGTGGAAAGGGGAAGGGATTAAGAAGTACAAATTGGTAGTTACAAAATAGTTATGGGGATGTAAAATATAGCATAAGGAATATAGTCCATAATGTAATAACTATGTATGGTGTCAGGTGGGTACTAGATTTATTGTGATCTCTCCGCGAGTTATATAAATGTATTATCACTGTGTTGTTGACCTAAAATATAATATTGTATGCCGACTGAAATTAAAAATAAAAAAGAATTAAAAGCATGTTGAATATGTACGCTAGTCCTTTTAATAAACATACCTATTTTAACATAAAAACCAGTTTGTTTATCATATAATAGTTTTTTTTTCAACCT
This sequence comes from Pteropus vampyrus, assembly GCF_000151845.1. Taxonomy (NCBI): domain Eukaryota; kingdom Metazoa; phylum Chordata; class Mammalia; order Chiroptera; family Pteropodidae; genus Pteropus; species Pteropus vampyrus. The sequence goes on along the minus strand of NW_011889304.1, from coordinate 390,254 downwards.
TCACAGAAAATGGATGTTCCAGAAAGATGCCCTCTTATTATCATTTTATAAATGTCTAACATGAGGTTCAGAGGTTAATGTCTGATACACAGATACAACCCTGATCTCCCAAAAAGGCGACCCACATCCACATATACACAGCACCCAATCACACTTGTGGTCACAACTCAGCATGTTCTGACTCTCCTCTGCTGAGGCCTCCTCTTCATCTGAGGAGACACACACACACACACACACACACACACACCCAACCACCCACCCATCCAAGGTCGTGATTCCTTCCATCAGGTACTCAACAGGGTCCAGAGGGAAACATCAGGTTCTACTTTCACTCACCGTCAGCGCTGCTCAGGCTGAGGCCTGGACTCACGGATTGACAAAGATGAAAATGTCAGGTTGATGTTTCATCCCCTCTGCATTCCGAGGACGAGAAATCTTTCGGGCGCTGCGGGATAAGTTTCGGTGGCCAGGACTAGGCTTGGAGCTGATAAGTATCAGTTCACTTGCATTCCGAGAGGGGGTGCCTGCTTTTCTGACCAGAACTACATTTCCCATAGGCTCTGCAGCTCGAAACTACTGCTGCAAACTGGAAGACTCGTCTTGCGCGTACTGGCGACAGCCAAGCTGCCGGGAATGAGTAACACTGGCAGCTGTAGCCCGCCGACCCGCTCCATCTGTGAGCTGTTCCACGCCAGCACCTTGTTGTTGAGTTTGGTGAGGAGAAGCGGTAGATGAACTCAAACCCTATTTCCGCGCTGAGAGAAATCAGGAAGCATGTCGTCCGCCTCAGGACTACATTTCCCAGAGGACTCCGCGGGCTGGCGCTACGTCCCACGGGATTTAGGCCCTTTCTTTACATAATGGCGGGATTGTTGGTTCCCCGGGTTTAGCTGCTGCAGGACCTTTGGTTTTCGCAGCAACCTGGCCAGTTTGGAGCGGACCGGAACTAGGGAAGGCCTAGGGTGAGGAGTCCGAATCTCGGCCTTTTGTGTTTGGAGCGGATTGAAGAGAAGAGATCGTATGTGTGTGAAAGAGATTGTGATTGTTATTTGTGTGACTTTGTGGTGTGTGATTGTAACTGTATGTGGCGAGAACTCTGGGTCGTGGAGTGGAGTGCTTGTGACTGTATGTGTTCCCAGAATGGGAGTGTAATTGTGACTTCATGACTGTGCGCCATTGTGCACGGGGATGTAGAGGGACGATGATTGTGCAGTTGGGACTGTGTATCCCTGTGATGGGCGTGTGATTGTGCAGCACTGTGTATGTGTGAGAGAGAGAGAGAGATGTGATTGTGCAGCACTGTGTGTGTGTGTGTGTGTGTGTGTGTGAGAGAGAGAGAGAGAGAGAGAGTGTGTGTGTGAGAGTGTGTTAGGCGCCTGTGGCTGTGCATTGTGACTCCCTATGATTTGTGTGAGATTGTGATTGTCTGGTTGTGGGGCATTGGTTAGGTGGATATGAGGAAAAGCCTATGGCAGTGCGATTGGCACTTTGTGTGCCCCCTAGGTGTTTATATGGGATTATAAGTAACCAGGAGACTTGGTACAGCACTAGGTGTGCACATGGGGGAGGGAGGGTTGTGACTGTGTAAGTGTGACTTCACCACTCTGTACCTAGGAAACTCTGAGAGCTCATGATATATTCTAGCCCTGTCCTGTACCTACCTTGGACTGTACTCTGCAGCCTTCCCTGACCTTGTGTGGGTGGAGAGGGGCTGCAAGAAGTGTGGGATTCCAAGAAAAGCCAAGTATCTCATCAATGTCTTCTCTTTCCACAGTCTGTCACTAAGAGGAAGAGGAAAGAATGGTTATTGAACATCCAAAGGTCATGATCAAGGTGCTTTGGTTTTTTTTTTTTTTCTTCCCTGAAATCTTGTTTTTCAGGGCATTACTTTTTTCCTTTTCTGACGATTCCCAATGGTCAAAATTCCATTTAAGGGACCTTGTCCTTAGTACTTCCCATTTGGATACATAATGGGGACTTTGGGCCCAGTTTCCTTTCTATCACCGCCATGTTAGTATTATTTTGACAAGTTTTTTCTTGTGTGCCAAGTCTCCTCTATGATCTCTGCTTGCCTAGTGAGGCAAATATTAGAACTTTTATCATAACAACTAAATTGTTGAAAATAAGGTTAGTGCATATGTACCATCACACATCACAGTCCTGGTATTAAAAACCATGCAGTTTATAGAATGGTGTTGGTTAATCTTAGTTCAAGTAGGTAATAAGTTCATTCACTTTGCCAGTATTTTTGGAGTAAGATAAGAGGCTTGATCAAAGAGTGCTATACCAGTTGGACCAAGGATTTGCCAAGTAATCTGAGTAAACACTTGTACCAGTTTCTTGGTCTATTTTGAATTAAATGCTCAAATCATCCTCATTAGGATTCTCAATCTGGAATCTTTGGACTGTATCACTAGATTTCTAAAGGGAAGGAAGACTAATGATACTCATTAAGGGTTATAAAAAAGGTTGAACCATGGATCGATTTAAAAATAGAGACTATAATACCTTGGGACAACCCTTGAGATAATAATATACAAAATTAGTTTTCATAAATGGGGAAATTTTAAATAAATCCCACTATAAGATGACATTTTATGCAGCTAATTAAAACTATGAGAGCATATGCATTTTCATTATGACTAACATTAAGCAATAGTAAAATAAATATAAATATTCCAGAAATTGTTATATTTAAATTTCTCCTCTATTTTTTAGGTAGAGAAGTATTTGTAAAAGGGCCAAAAGAATGCGAGGTCCTCACAATAATGGAGCTTGAGAACTGTGTTAGTTTGAAGCTCATTAAATGTCAAACCAATTCTTAGAGTCAAGCTCTTCAGAAGCTCACTGGAGATTCCCATGAAGGAAAAGAAATGTCCTAAGCAGATTATGAATAATAGGGGAAAACTGTTCTGAGCAGAATTAGGCTCCTTCTTTTTTATCACATCCCTAAAGAAATCCCTCTGAACAGGATTTAGCATTTTGTCTTCCACCTAGTAGTTGATGACCACAACCATGAATACTTCCTCTGATAGGGCAGAGATTTTCTTCTCCACACACCTGTGCTCCCATGTTGCTCTGGTAAAGGTGGCGATGGGGAAGGAGCAAAGGGAGGAAGGTAAGATAATTGAACATTATTGACAGACAACATGTACACAGGCAATGTTCAACATTCTAAATTTCATACAGCAATTAATTAGATTATAAAACGTCTACAATTTGGAATTCTAGCTAGACTTTATTATTGGGAGCAAAGAAGCAGTTCCAGGTAGTGGAGAGAAAGATGTGCCTAGGTGAGTGAGGGGGGACTCAGAAGTTGGAAGCTTTGCATGTGGAAGTTCATCTGGATTATATCTAGGCCACAGTCCTCTCTCATTTGATCTGTTGCAATAGCCTACTAACTAGTCTCCCTACTTCCTTCATAGCCTACCTAAAATTCCTTTTTAACATAGCAGCCAAAGTGAGTTTTCCAAATTGTAAGTCAGATTATGTCACTCCTTGACTTAAAAATTCCTGTGACTTTCCATCTTACTCAGAATAAAAACCAAAGTTTTTATAAGTGCTTTAAATAGTCACATGTGATCTGGCTCTCCGTTACCTCTCTGACTTCTATAACTTTTCTTGTAACTTAATTCTGCCCCCTCTGCATTTGAGCTTGCTGATTTCCCTGCCTAGAATTTTCTTACTCCTGTTATCTGCATCACTTACTCCTTCAGTTCTTCAAGACTTTCCTCATGTGTCTCCAAATTGGAAAAAACTTTCTTGACCACCCTATATAAAATAGCATCTCAACTAACACACTTTCTATTACTCTTATCCTAGTTTATTTTTCTCCATAGCTCTTTTTTTTTTCGTATTTATTAAAATAGACAATTAGTTGCTTGTATTTACATTGTGTAGTTCAATGGTTTTTTTTTCAGTTATAGTTGGCATACAATAATACACCATTTTCAGTTGTATAGCATAGTCATCAGAGATCCACATAACTCGCAGAGTGATCACTCCACTAAATCTAGTACCAATCTTCACCCTTACATCTTTATTACACCATCTTCCCCATGCTACACTCTATATCTCCATGTCTGTTCTGCAACTTTCTATCCATATGTACCTCTTAATCCCTTTGCCTTTTTTTTGTCCCCCTAACCACCCTCCCATCTAGTATCCCTCTAAATAATCTCTATCTCTGAGTTTATTTCTGCTTTTGTTGTTATTGATTTTGTTCTTTAGATTCCACATGTACATGAAATCATGTGA
>NW_011889304.1:383725-385733 GCF_000151845.1 Pteropus vampyrus | reverse complement strand
CAAGCCCTTATGTCCTGCATGGTTTGTTTCTTTTGAAAAATCAACTGCCAGTCTTATGGGTGCTCCCTTGTAGATAACTAACTGCTTTTCTCTTGCTGTTTTTAAGATCCTCTCTTTGTAGTTAACCTTTGGCATTTTAATTATGATGTGTCTTGGTGTGGGCCTCTTTGGGTTCCTGGTTTTGGGGACTCTCTGAGCTTCCTGGGGTTTTATGTCTATTTCATTCACCAGGTTAGGGAAGTTTTCTAGCATTTCAAATAGCTCTTCAACATCTTGTTTTCCTTCAGATACCCCTATGACACAGATATTTTTACCTTTAATAGTGTCCCATAGGCTCCTTAAATTATTATTATTTTCTTGGTTACTTTTTCCTTGCTATTCTGATTGCGTGTCTTGGCTTCCCCATCCTCTGTATTGGTGGTTTGTTCCTCTTATTTATCCACTATTTATCCCATTTAATATACTCTTCATACTCTTCAGATAACGTGTTCTTCATTTCTGACTGGTTCCCTTTTGTAATTTCCATTTCCATTTTTATGCTTTTTGTGTCTTTGTTGAAGTTCTCACTGAATTCATCTACACTTCTCATAAGTTCATTGAGCATCTTTATAACCAGTGTTTTGAACTCTGCATCTGTTAGATTACTTGATTCCATTGTATCTGGATCTTTGTTCTGGTCTCTCATATGGTTTCTGCTTCTTTGTCTTCCCATTTTGGCTGCATTTCTGTGTCTGTTTCTATGTACTAAGCAAAGCTCTTAAGTTTCCCAGTCTTATTAGTATGGCTTTGTGTGGTAGGTGACCAGTGGCACAGTTCTGAGAGGGGTCAGCTGCAGGTCAAATTTAGCCCCAACCTGTGCCCCTCTAGGGCTGCCTGTTAAGATTCAGCAAGCAATCCACAGATGCTGTGCTTATAGTTGCCTCAAAAGGCCACACCAGAAACTGAGGTCAGCTGCCACCAGTATGTGTCCAGGCACTGCTCAGCAAGGGACACCTGACTAAGCGAGGACATACCTGGATGTGGCTTGGGTGGGGCCGCAAGTTGGGGGAGGTGAAGTTTCAGGGAATCCTCTGGGTGGAACGACCTCTGTTCCACAGTTTGATGATGTCTCCGCTATGGTGGAGCTGTGTCTGCACACTGGGATCGGGGAGGACTCAATAGAGAAACAATAGATACCACCAGCACTTCTGTCTGGCGGAGATCCTCCCCTCTGACCCTCACTTTGACAACTCAGTATCTCTCTGTAAGTCCCTGGCGCCTCCCTGAGCAGCTGACCTGGTGCTGGTGCTCAGAACGAGTGAGTCCGTTGGCTCGAAAGTTCGCTCGCAGACTTGGCCCCTTTAAGAGGCATTTGCAGCTTCTGGCTGCCTCTGTCCCACTCAGCCAGTTGGACAGGGCAGCCTTGCATCCTCGCCCTGTCCTACCTCCTCCCATTGCAAGGTAATTTCTTATTTCTCTCCCTAGTTGTAGAGCTTGTTCCTCTAGCTCCCAGGCAATTTTCTTTATTCTTCGCCCCTTATTTTTGTCACAACTTTGATTTGGTTGCCAGAGGGATGAACAGAGCCTCTATCATCTACACCATTTTTTTCTCTTTCCCACTACTCATTTTTTAATTGAATTGTTTGTTTTTTGTTGTTGCTACATAGTTCTTTACATATTTTAAATATTAGCCCTTTTTTGGAGGTATGATCTGCAAATCTCTTCTCCCATTCGGTTGGTTGCATTTTTATTTTGTCGATGGTTTCTTTTGTTGTGCACAAGGGTTTTAGTTTAATGTTGTCCCCTTCATTTATTTTTGCTTCTACTTCCCTGGCCTTTAGAGTCAACTTCATAAAATATTCCCTGTAAGACTAAGGTTCATGATTTTAGTACCTATATTTTCTTCTATGTATTTTTATTGTTTCAGGTCTTATATTTAGGTCTTTGATCCATTTTGAGTTAATTTTGATGTATAGTGACAGCAGTATAGTTGAATTCTTTTGCATGTGGCTTTCCAATTTTCCCAGCA
>NW_011889304.1:378369-380790 GCF_000151845.1 Pteropus vampyrus | reverse complement strand
TATGTATTACTTGATCTCCCTTTTTATTTCTTCTCTGACCCAGTTATTCTTCAATAGTATGTTGTTTAATCTCCATGTAGGTGTGGTTCTTTCTGCTTTCTTTTTACACTTGATCTCTAGTTTCAAAGCATTATGATCAGAGAATATGGTTGGTATGATTTCAACCCTCTTATATTTGTTGAGGCTATCTCTGTGTTCTAGTATGTGGTCAATCCTTGAGAATGCTCCATGTGTACTAAGAAGAATGTATATGTAGCTGTTTTGGGATGGAAGGCTCTGTAAATGTCAATTATGTCCAGTTGTTCTAAAGCGTCCTTTAAGGATGTTATTTCCTTATTGATTTTCTGTTTGGATGATCTGTCCATATCTGACAGTGGGGTATATAGGTTCCCTACTACAACAATAGTGTTTTGGTCTGTTTCTCTCTTTAGTTCTGTTAATAATTAATTGCTTTACATATTTTGGGGCTCCCTGATTGGGAGCGTAGATATTAATAATTGTTATGTCTTATTGGTGCATGATTCCCTTTATCATTATGAAGTATCCCTTAGTATCTTTCTTTACCTCTTTAATTTTGAAGTCTATTTTGTCCAATACTGCTACTCCTGCTTTTCTCTGAATGCCTTTTGCTTAAAATATCATTTTCCACCCTTTCACTTTGAGTCTATATTTGTGTTTGGAGCTGGGATGTGTCTCCTGGTGGCAGCACATGCTTAGGTTTTGTTTTTTAATCCATTCTGCGACTCTGCACCTTTTTATTGATGAGTTCAGTCCATTTACATTTAGGGTGCTTTTTGAAATAGTTTGTCTTCTTCTAGCCATTTTATCATTTGCTTTCTGGTTGCTTGGTGTTTCCATTGCTTCCTTGTCCTTGTGTTTCTGTTTTCTTTTTTGGTTGGGTTTTGTGAGTCTTCTCTCTGGTCCTTCTTGTTTTATGTTACATACTTCAGTTCTGAATCTTTGGTGTGTGGTTAACATTACGAATATGTAAAGGATAGTTATATATATGTACAGTCATCCATTTTCTTCTGCGCATGCCTTATCTTCATTCCCCTTTGCAAATTTGGATCTTTGAATCCTATCCTTTTCAGTCATTGTTGTCCCAGTTTGTCCTTATATATGCTGAATGTTCATTAGTATATTGCTATAGCAAATTTCTTCTTATTTTTCAAACTTATCATGCCCTGTTTTTTACAGGTTACACTCCTCTGCTTCTGTCAGCCTACTAGTCACCTTACTCCTAATTATGTATTTTTTTTGTCATTTTGTTTTAAGTGAGCTATCCCTTTCAGTATTTACTGTAATGCTTGCCTCATGTGGAGAATTCCTTGAATTTTTGTATGTCTGAAAAGGTCTTAATTTCTCATTCATATCTAAAGGAGAGCTTAGCTGGATACATTATTCTTGGCTGGTAGTTCCTTCTATTTGATAGTTTGAATATTTGATTCCACTCCTTTCTAGCTTGTAAGGTTTGTGCTGAGAAGTCCGACGATAATCTAATGGCTTTTCTTTTATAGGTTACCATGTTCTTTTCCCTAGCTGCCTTGGAAATTCATTGTCCTTGGTTTTTGATGATTTTAATACGATGTGTCTTGGTGAGGGCCTTTTTGGGTTGAGATAATTGGGTGTTCTGTTGACTTCTTGAATTCCAAGCTCCAGCTTATTCCTTACATTTGGGAAATTCTCATCCACTATTTGTCTGAAAATGCTTTCTAATCCCTGCTCCTTTTCTTCCCCTTCAAGAATTCCCGTTATTCTTATGTTTCCTCTCCTGATGATATCAGTTAGTTCTTGAATTTCTGTTTCATTATTTTTCATTCTTCAGTTTCTCACTTCTTCCTTCTGATTTATTTCTAGATTTCTGTCTGTGATATCACTGATCCTTTCCTCCATTTGGTCGACTCTTGTTATTTCATTTTTCAACTCTTGCAATGTGTTCTTTATCTCCAGAAGTTCTATTCAGTTCTTTTTGAGGGTTTTAATATCCTTACTAAAGAACTCATTCTGCTCATCTATTTGTTTTTTCGATTCCTGAAATTGTTAATATGATTTGTTATGGATCTCATTAAGTTTTCTCAGAACTACTATCCTGAATTCTCTGCCATTTAAGTTGCATGTTTCTATGTCTGTAAGCTTATTTTCTGTAGATTTTTCTCTTTTTTTCTGAGCTGCCTTGTCACCTTGGTTGTTCGTGGTGTTTAATGAAGTATTTCTCCACCTGGGCATTAATGGAAGTGTATTTTGCTTTTTTTTTTTTTCCAGAAAGATTTATTATATAATGGTCTCTCTAACCTGTTGCCAAAGAAGGTTTTTTTTGGGGGGGGTTGGGTGGGGGCGGTTTCCAGTAGGCAGCATCTAAGCCTCTTGATCCCTGTTTTATATAAAGTCTTAATAATGCGTTTTTTTTCCTTATAGATGTTT
>NW_011889304.1:378003-378319 GCF_000151845.1 Pteropus vampyrus | reverse complement strand
TTTTTTTTCCTTATAGATGTTTAGTCACACTCTCTACTCTCAGACTCAGTTCCTGTCAGTGTTAGTGACAGTTTCTATAGAGTTTGCTCAGATTCCTCTGCAGCTCTGCGGTGTTTCCTCTCAGAGGGTGTGCGGGGAGGGGCCCTCTGGGTTGGGGAAAGGGGGCTGCCACTCAGCCTCATTTTTGCAACTGCGGTTTGTAAAAATCAATTGTTTTTTTTGACGTCCGCGCTTCTCTGTCTTCTGCTCTGATGACTGAGCAATTCCACCGGCTGCATGGAACTCACAGCTCTTCCAGGCAGGGCTATTCAGGGAA
>NW_011889304.1:377647-377953 GCF_000151845.1 Pteropus vampyrus | reverse complement strand
CAGGATTGCTTTGGCTATTCAGAATCCTTGTGGTTCTATACAAACTGATGATTTTTTGTTTTATTTTTTTGAAAAGTGTCATTGGGATTTTGATGGTCATTGCATTAAATCTGTATTTTGCTTTAGATAATATGGCCATTTTAACTATGTTGATTCTTCCAATTCATGAACATGGAATATCTTCCCATTTCTTTGTGTCTTCTTCACTTTCTTTTAACAATGTCTTATAGTTTTCAGCCCTTGTATAGGTCCTTCATGTCCTTAGTTAAGTTTATTCCTAAGTATTTTATTCTTTTTATTTTATTT
>NW_011889304.1:369174-377597 GCF_000151845.1 Pteropus vampyrus | reverse complement strand
CCTGGGGTTCTGACCTGCCATAACTCTTAGTACAGATCTTACGCTCAGACATGTTGGTATGCAGTTTGCGTGTTTTTGTTGAGTTTCAATATTTAGCTTGTTGTTTCACAGGGAGAGATCTGGGGACATCTCTCACTCCACCATGTTTTCTATAAAAAATATTTATTGTTTGTTTTGTCATTGCAAGTGGAATTTTTTTAAATCAATTTTCATTGGTAGTATATAGGAACACAGTGGATTTTTGTACATTGATTTTGTATCCTGCAACTTAACTGTATTTGTTTACTGTTTCTAATAGTTTTTTGATGGAGTCTTTAGGATTTTCTGTATAAAGATTCATGTCATCTTCATAAAGTGAGAATTTTACTTCTACATTCCTAATTTGGATGTTTTATTTCTTTCTCTTGCCTGATTGCTCTGGCTAGGAATTCTAGGGCAATGTTGAATAACAGTGATGAGAGTAGACAACCTTGTCTTGTTTCTGATCTTAGAGGCAAAACTTTCAGTTTTTTGCCATTGATATTGACTGAACATTTGTCATATATGGCCTTTAATATGTTGAGAGGTATTTTCTTTCTATAAGCATTTTAATGAGTATTTTAATCATAAGTGGATTTTATATCTTGTCAACTTCTTTTTTTTAAAATCTGTTGGTTTGATCATATGATTTTTATCTTTTATTTTGTTAATATGTATCACAATGATTGATTTGCACATGTTGAACCATCCTAGTGCTCCTGGAATGAACTCCACTTGATGGTGATATATTATTTTTTTAATGTGTTTTGTAATCAAGTTGCTAGTATTTTGTTGAGGATTTTTGCATCTATGTTCATTAGAGATAGGGGTCTGTAATTTTTTGTCTTATCTTTGCCAGGTTTTGGTATCCAGTTAATGTTGACCTCATAAAACGAATTAGGAAGTATTGCCTCTTCAATTTTTTGAAAGAGTTTGAAAATGATATTAAATGTTATTTGAATGTTTGGAAGAATTCACTAGTCGAAGCCATCTGGTCCTGGACTTTTACTTTTTGGATAGTTTTTGATGACTTAATTTCCTTACTGTTGATCAGTCTATTTAGATTATGCAATTTTTTCATGGTTTAGTCTAAGAAGGTTACATATTCCTAAGAACTTGTGTATTTTTTCTACGTTATCAAATTTGGTAGCATATAGCCTTTCATAATGATCTTGTATAGCCCTACGTATTTTTGTGGTATCCATTTAACTTCTCTTTCATTTCTGATTTTGTTCATTTGAGTCTTTTCTCTTTTTTTTCTTAGTGATTCTAGCCAGAGGTTTGTCATTTTTTTTTTCAAAGAACCAGTTCTCGTGTTAATTTTTTCTATTGTCTTTTTGTTTTCTATTTTATTTAATTCTGCTCTAATTTTTATTATTTTCTTTCTCCTACTGACTTGGGGCTTTGTTTATTCTTTTTCTAGTTCTTTAGGTGAAATGTTAAGTCATTTATTTGAGATTTTCTTGTTTCTGGAGGTAGGCCTGTAATGATATAAACTACCATCTTATTAACCCTTTTGCCGTATCCCCCAAATTTTGATGTCATATTGTCATTCTCATTTGTCTCTATGTATTTTTTGATGTCATTTAGTAGCATGTTATTTAATCTCCACTCATTTGTGGTTTTTCCAGCTTTCTTTCTGCATTTAATTTTTAGTTTCAAATTGTTGTGTTCGGCAAATATGCTTGATATGATTTCAGTCTTCTAAAATTTGGTAAGGCTAGTTTTGTGCCCTAGCACATGGTTTTTGAGAATGTTCATGTGCACTAGAGAAGAATATATATTTTGGTGTTCTGGGATGAAAAGCTCTGTAAATATCGGTTACAGATATTAGTCCGTTTGGTCTAACATGTCATTTAAGGCCTATATTTCCTTATTGATTTTCTGTTTGGATGATCTATCCATTGGTATCAATGGGATATTTAGGTTCTCTAATATATTTGTTTTTGTCAGTTTCTCCCTGTAGTTTTGTTAATAGTTGCTTTATATATTTTGGTGCTCTCAGATTAGGTGTATATATATATATTAATATGTGTTACGTCTTCCTTTTTCATTATGAAGTGTCCGTCTTTGTCTCTCATTACCTTTTTTATCTTGACATCTGTTTCATCAGATATAAGTACAGCTACACCTGCTTTTCTCTGGATTCCATTTGCTTGGAGTATTGTTTTCCACCCTTTCATTTTGAGTCTGTATTTGTCATTGCAGCTGAGACGTATCTCTTGAAGGGAGCATATGGTTGGGTTTTGTTTTGTGATCCATCCTGTTATTCTGCACCATTTAATTGGTGAATTAAGTCTATTTTCATTTAGGGTGATTATTGACGTATGAGGATTTTCTATAGTCATTTTTTCTTTAGTCATGTTTTCTGGTAGTCCTGTGTCTCCATTGTTTCTTTTCCCTTGTGTTTCTGTTATTTTAGTTTGGTGGTATTCTACGATGTTTTCCTCCATTTATTTTTATTTTTATTTTTATGTTTTTTATGTCTCAGTGTCTTATTAGATTTTTTGTCTTGTGGTTACCATTAGGTTTATGTAAAATAAAATTTCATCTATACAGTGGTCCTTTTTCTTCTGATTGCATCTTATCTCCATTCAGCTATGCATGTGCTTTTTACCTGTTCTTTTTTGTGTTTTTGTTATCACAAGCTATTCCATTTTCTGTTATGTGTTCATTTACAAATTGCAGTAGCTATTGTCTTTTTTAAAAAGTGTTCTTGCTCCTTTTAACCTTTGTATTATATTTAAGTGTTTTATACTTTATCGTGAACTAGGATTGCAATTGCTTGTCTGTTAGTCATCTTTCTCGTAGCATTGTATCCTTTTGTCTTTTTGTTTTAGGTGAAAGAGCACCTTTAAGTATTTATTGTAAGGCAGGGCTTCTGGTGGTCAATTCCCTTAGCTTCCGTATGTCTAAAAAAGCTCGTTTCTGCTTCATATAAAGAATAACTTTTCTGGTTAAATTATTTTAGGCTGATGATTTCCTTTTTAGTTATTTTAATATTTGATTCCACTGTCTCCTAGCTTGTAGGGTTTCTGCTGAAATATCTGATGATAATCTAATGGGGTTTCCTTTATAGTTTACTGTCTTCTTTTCCCTGGCTGCTTGAGAATTCTTTCTTTGTCATTAATTGTGACAGTTTTAATAAATGTGCCTTTAAGAAGGCCTTTTTGCATTGAGATAAGTACGTGTTCTGTTAGATTCTTGGATTCAAGCATCCAGTTCTCTCCATGGGAAGTTCTCATCAACTATTTGTTTGAATAGGCTCTCTGTTTCCTTCTCCCTCTCTTTATCTTCTGGTATACTCATTATTCTTATATTGCTCTTTCTGATAGAGTCAGATAGTTCTTGTAGAGTTCTTTCATTTTTTTTTACTCTCAAATCTCTCATCTTTTCCCTTAGTCATTTCTAGATTTCTACCTTTGATATGACTAATTCTTTCCTCTATCTTGTTTGCTCTATTTCTTAAGCTCGCTAGTTCAGTCTTCATTTCTTTATTGAGTTCTTCATCTCCAGAATTTGTTTTGTTCTTTTTAATAGTTTCAGTAATTTGTTAAAGTACTCCTTTTGTTTGTTGATTTTATTTCTGAGTTCATTAAACTGCCTTTCTGAGTTTTCTTGTATTTCTTTGAGATTTTTTTCAGAACTGCAATCTTGAATTCTCTGTCATTTAAATCACATATTTCCATGTCTTTAAGTTTATTTTCTGGAGATTTTTAATTTTCTTTTTGAGCCACCTTATTACTTTGATTATTCATGATATTTGATGGGTTATCTCTCTGCCTAGGCATTTATGGGAATGAAATCTGCTTTTTAAAAAAGTATTTGACATGTCACTATTTTAAGATGTTGATAAGTAAAGCGTGGTACTAAAGTGCAAGTTTTTATTTTCTCCTACTTGCACTGCTGGGGCTTCCAGAATCTGTGGGCTGGTGTTGCCTCAGCTGCAGAAAATGCCCTGTATTCTGTGAGGAGATGGGCATCCTCTTTGTGTCCCTGTCATCTCAGTTTCAGGGTACCTCTCCTGTGGATTGGAAGTGGCGGGCTATAGGTTTCCTTTGTGTTCCTGGCCCCGCCTTCCTGTAGCAAGAAGTCTCTGGCAGAGCCACTGTGTCTGAGTTGACCCAGCTGCCTGTGCCAGGCCACACCACTATGGGTGGGAGAGGGGTGGGTGGAGGGAAGTGGGTTTCTGCATCTACAGTTCTGTTTTCTCCAGAGGGTTTAGCCACAATTAGTACAGACCAGTTAGCCTGGAAAGTTTTTTTCAGCTCTTTCTTGATCTCCCAAGGGAAGATTTTACTTCTGTGTGAGCCACAGGGTGGACAAGTACCTGCATCTGCAGAATCCTTTGTTTGATGATGTGAGGCTGTGGAATGTTGTGACTCTTTGCACTGCTGCTCTGCCCCGACCCTGGACCCAGCTTCAATGTGTACCAGCCATCCACGTACAATTGCTGTCCCTGCCCTCTCTCGTTTGCCTAATGGGGGTTGCACCTCTACCCTTCACTGCTGTTGCCTCTGCTTGGGCTGTATGAGTTCTGGACTGTGTCTGTGGTTCTGTCTTTGTATTCCCCCTCTCCCACTCCATTCTTTTCTGCCCTGTTTGCTCTGGATGTCTCAATGTGTGGATCTCTCAGATATGTTTGTGTGTTGAACAGGGAATCCTTTGTTGAATTATAGCTGTCCAACTTGTTTTAAGTTCAAGGGGAGAGACCTGGCGGTCTCCTCATATTACCATGCTGCTTCCATCCATGATGCAGTATTTTAACTTTAGTCACCATGCTGTACATTACATCACCATGACTTATTTACATTATTGAAATATAGTATCTTTTTTTTCATTTGCATGAACATTTATTTTCTTTATGTAGAAACTTCCTTGCTCAGCTAAGCTCCATTCATGAACCCATCCCATATCCTTACATTCAATCAGGAAATGAGCGGTGGTGCCCAGCAGCACCATCACTTTTCTTAGTGTCCCACTTTTCTCTAGCATTGTTCACATTTGCGTGCAGTGCTCTATGATGGAGCCTAAATATATTCCATTGAGGGAAATTCTAGCGCCTCCTTTATCAGAATTGTGGTTTAATGAAATGGGATAATTGATCTTCACAAGCCTGTTTATTTTTCTTTAATTTTTGAGTTCCATCTTTAAAAAAAGGCATGAAGTATTTCATATTTAAAAAGAGTAGTAAAACACTCATGTACCTACCACCTAGAGTAGGAAGGACTAGTTAAGATACTTCTGTACCCACCCCTCCCTCTGAAAGGGTAACCTGTTAATAAAGAAAATTTTGTAGTTGTTATTTTCTTGTTTTTCGTAATTGTTTTACTATATATTCTAAACAATATACTATTAGGTTTTCTTTAGTTTTGACATTTTTAACAAGTAAAATTAGCCAGATGCATAAGTTTTTGAGAATTGTTGACTTTCAAAGCTGTAAAGGAACTCAGAGATCTTGTTCAAGCTAAATATATAAAATAATGGAATGGTTATGCCTCGCCTTCCTAAAATGAAAGATACAGCCATTTCAAAAAAGTTTATTAAAGAATCTGCATTATAAGGAAAAATGCTTTTATATTATCTAACAATAAAGATTTTTAGTATTTAGTCTGTATTTTAATTAAAATTCTCTTATGTGAACTTTATGTTTGGTAAATATTTTAGGAAGATTATCTCTTCCTTTAATAGGTGAGAAGTGAAGAGAGGAGCTCATATTTAGGAGTTTATTGTAAGTAGTAATTAGCACATCAGGTTTATTCTATACAGTCCTTTCAACTTTGCCGTGTGTTTGAAAATTTCCACATTAAAAATATTGGTAAGTCACGGATGATCATTAAAATAAATAGTAATGTGCCAAGCTTACAGGTTGCTGAGTATTTTTGTACTCTATTTCATTACTTTGGGAAACTACAAATAATTGTGTTTCTTTCAGTCTTAGCCCTAGCCATGTGATAATTGGAATGTGTCATTATATGAAGAAGGTTGTCTGCAGCGACAGGAATATTCAAGAAGATGGAGGTACTTTATTCTATTTATACTAAGTTTTTTACCCTGCCACATCCTTGGCCTGTCCCAAGGATGCTCGGTGCATTGTCTCTATCCCTCAGTATCCTTTTCTATCTCTTCTTTCATCTTAAAAACATTTCTTTTAATTTCAGCAGTACTACATGGTTTTGTCATTTCAGTGGTTGCTGACTTTCAGGGATGTAGCTGTAGACTTCTCTCAGGAGGAGTGGGACTATCTGAACCCTGCTCAGAGGGATTTGTACAGAGATGTGATGATGGAAAACTATAGCAACCTTGTCTTACTAGGTAAGGGTATCTATCCCCAAATAACTTGTGAATTTTACGTGTATCTTTCAATTTTCTGGATGTATTTCTATTTCATACAGAGTTCCTTTGTGCTGTATAGGAGATGGGCAGCTCTTTGCGATATCTTTGTCTTCTCCATTCTTCGTACCTTTAAATCTTGTCCTTCATGTAGTTGCCTGTTTTCTTGACTGAGTTTGAATTCAGGAACAGCATATGTCTTATTATTTTTTCTTAAAAATAGGACTATCTATTTCTAAGCCTGATGTGATTTCCTTATTGGAGCAAGGGAAAGAGCCCTGGATGATTTCAAGGAACATGGCAGGAGGATGGTGTCCAGGTGAGTAAGGATTTAACAGAAAGGAAAAGGCACTGCTGTTAAGAACCCAGTTGGTGAGGGAGGCAGCACCTTAAAGGTAATGATTGTGGAATCTCTCCCTCAAAAGCCCATCCAGGAATCGTGGAGACAAGACCTAAGATATGTGGAAAAACATAAAGACTCTCCATTTTACCCCCACCTGTACACTCTGTGCTACTCATCTGTCATAATTCTCTCCCCTTTCAAAGCCTTTCTTTTGAGGAAACATCCTATTTCATATGACTTGGATCCACTTCTTTCCCTTTTATTTTTAAAATTATTTTTTATTTTTCAATACAGTTGTCATACAATATTAGTTTCAGGTGTACGACATAGTGCTTAGACATTTATATCACGTACAAATTGATCACCCCGATATGTCTGGTACCCATCTGACACTATACATGGTTATTACAGTACTATTGACTATATTCCCTATGCTGTTCTTTATATCCCCATAACTGTTTTTATAACTGGCAATGTGTCCATCTTACTCTCTTCCCCCTTTATGCCCAGCCCTCCAACTCCCTTCTCACCTGGCAACCATCAAAATGTTCTCTGTATCTTTGAGTTTCTTTTTATTTTGTTTATTTTCTTTCTAGATTCCACAAAGAAATGAAATCATATGGTATTTGTCTTTCTCTGTCTGCCTTATTTCACTTAGTATGATAACTCTCTAGGTTCATCCATGTTGTTGCAGATAGCAAGATTTTATTCTTTTTATAGGTGAGTAATAGTCCATTGTATATATGCATCACTTCTACTTTATTCATTTGTCTTTGGTGGACACTTAGGTTGCTTCTATATCTCAGAAATGCTGCAGTGAACATAGGAAAGCGTATTTCTTTTTAAGTTAGTGTTTTAGATCTCTTTAGATAAATTCCTAGATGCGGAATTGCTAGGTCCTTCTTTGTCTCTTCTTTAGCCTTTGTTTTAAAGTCTGTTTTGTCTGACATAAGTATTGCTACCCAACTTTTTTTTGTATGTATTTACATGAAATATTTTTTTCCATCTCTTTACTTTCTGTCTGTGTGTCTTCCCATCTGAAGTGAGTCTTTTGTAGGCAGCATATATATGAGTTTTGTTTTCTTATACATTCAGCTACTATATCTTTTGATTGGAGTATTTAATCCATTTATGTTTAAAGTAATTGTTGATAGATATGTAGTTGTTGCCATTTTATTATTCATAATTTTGGTTTTTCTTGCTAAAGAAGTCCCTTTAACATTTTTTGTAATACTAGTTTGGTGTTGATGAACTTCTTTATTTTTTTCTTGTCTGGGAAGCCATTTATCTGTCCTTCGTTTCTAAACGATAGCATTGCTGGGCAATCTTGGTTGTAGATCCTTGCTTTTCAGTACTTTAAATACTTCATGACAATTGCTTCTGGCCCGCAAAGTTTCTGTTGAGAAATTAGCTAACATATGGGAGCTCCCTGGTATGTAACTAACTGCCTTTCTCTTGTTGCTTTTAGGATTCTCTTTGTATTTAATCTTTTCCATTTTAATCATGTCTTGTCTTGGTGTGGGACTCTTTGGGTTCATCTTGGTAGGGACTCTCAGTGATTCTTGGGCTTGTATGTCTATTTCCATCACCAGGGTAGGGAATTTTTCTGTCATTATTTCTTTAGTTGGATTTTCAATTCCTTGCACTGTCTCTTCTCCTTCTGGTACCTCAGTGATGCAAATATTGGTATGCTTGATGTTGTCCCAGAGGTCCCTTAAACTATCCTCAT
>NW_011889304.1:365383-369124 GCF_000151845.1 Pteropus vampyrus | reverse complement strand
CTTTTTTTTGTATGTATTTACATGAAATATTTTTTTCCATCTCTTTACTTTCTGTCTGTGTGTCTTCCCATCTGAAGTGAGTCTTTTGTAGGCAGCATATATATGAGTTTTGTTTTCTTATACATTCAGCTACTATATCTTTTGATTGGAGTATTTAATCCATTTATGTTTAAAGTAATTGTTGATAGATATGTAGTTGTTGCCATTTTATTATTCATAATTTTGGTTTTTCTTGCTAAAGAAGTCCCTTTAACATTTTTTGTAATACTAGTTTGGTGTTGATGAACTTCTTTATTTTTTTCTTGTCTGGGAAGCCATTTATCTGTCCTTCGTTTCTAAACGATAGCATTGCTGGGCAATCTTGGTTGTAGATCCTTGCTTTTCAGTACTTTAAATACTTCATGACAATTGCTTCTGGCCCGCAAAGTTTCTGTTGAGAAATTAGCTAACATATGGGAGCTCCCTGGTATGTAACTAACTGCCTTTCTCTTGTTGCTTTTAGGATTCTCTTTGTATTTAATCTTTTCCATTTTAATCATGTCTTGTCTTGGTGTGGGACTCTTTGGGTTCATCTTGGTAGGGACTCTCAGTGATTCTTGGGCTTGTATGTCTATTTCCATCACCAGGGTAGGGAATTTTTCTGTCATTATTTCTTTAGTTGGATTTTCAATTCCTTGCACTGTCTCTTCTCCTTCTGGTACCTCAGTGATGCAAATATTGGTATGCTTGATGTTGTCCCAGAGGTCCCTTAAACTATCCTCATATTTTTGGATTCTTTTTTTTTTTGTTGCTGTTCTGATTGGATTTTTTCTGCTACCTTGTCTTCTAAATTGCTGATTTGATCCTTTTCTTCATCTAATCTATTATTGATTCCCTCTAAGGCAGTGGCCCCTAACCATTTTGGCACTAGGGACCAGTGCCAAAAGTCAGACAGTTCAGTTTCTCCCTGTATGTCGCTGGTCCTTTTTGAGCTGCTGCCCCAGTGCTGAAGTGAGATTGAGTGAGTTCATCAGGGTAAGTCCATTCATGGGCCTTTTAAGAAGGATGCCTGCAATTCCAACAGCCTTTCATCTCACTCAACCACAATCCCTGCTCGTTTTCAGAGCCAGAAGTTATGGGGACTTCTCTTTCCGGCACTGGAACCCTGGACTAGGGATTGTGATGTGAGGCTGGGACCCCTCACTCCTCAGGGGGGACATCTGCAGCTGAGAGATCCTTCCTGCTTTTTAACCGCCATATGTGGGTTTGGAACCAGTCTGTTTCACATCTCTACTCCTCCTATTAGTCTTGACGTAGCTTCTTTTGTATATCCTTAGTTGTAGGACTTCTGTTCAGCTAGATTTCTGTCTGGTCTGGTGGTTCTCAATGACAATTTTTCTGTAGTTTAATTTAATTTTGATGTTGTAGGAGGAGGTGAGTACAGCATTTACCTACTTCATCATCTTGAGCAGATGTCCACTTCTTTCCCTTCTAAATTTAAACTCTTGTGTATTTTTTAAAAATCTCTTGAAATACATATTTAAGCCTTTTTGTTCATTTTTCCTATTGATCTTTGACTTTTTTTTGACCTGTTTTGCTTTAATGCAGTAATTCCATGTGTGAAAGGATGTTCATTCACTTTTAATCAGCATTTATTGACTTAAAAAATGAATACAGCCTTTTCTTGGTCTGTGGGAATTAAAGAAGTATGTAAGTTATTAAGATACAATCTAATAAAGAGTCTAGAAGATGTCCATAAATAACTTCCAGAAAGCAGACTCAACCATAAGACTTATAATATGGAGCTTAGAAGAAAGTGCTGAAGATATAAATTTCAAATAGTGCTGAGAGAAAAGGATATGCCTTCTTTTAGGAAAAAGTACACAGAAATGCTTATGGATAAGAGAGGGTAATAAATAAATTGTAGAAAATTTAGGTGTCAAGGAAAAGTGAGAGTAATGTTCAAATAAGTTGGTGACATTCTTAATATGGGCAAAAATGGGGCTGTAAGCATAGACCGAGGGATTTTTTTTTTAAATAAAAGATAAGGCTTTAAATTTTTAAAAATGCTTTTAAGTAATAGGAATACTATTCATTTTTAAAAGTGTTCTAGTTGTAGGATATAGATTATTTTATTTCAGTTTTTTCACAGAGTGTCACGAATGTGTTTTAAAGGTTTTTTTTTTTTTAGTTTATTGTAAAAATTTTCAAATATACACAAGGATAGTAGAATGGACATCCCATTAATAAATCCACTTTTGAGCTCCAGCAATTATTAAAATGTTTTCAGTCTGAGATGTGAGATTCCTGGGCCAAACAGTTTAAACCTTGTAAAGCTCCTGATATTCTAGTGCAGAAATGCATGATCCAGTGAAGCCAACTTATCCAACTCAATTCATGCAAGTATTAATAGTTGATTAATTCATCAAAAAGGTTAAAGTAAAAAAGTATGATATGCTGCAGTCATTTTATTTTAACTGAAAATGTTTAATTACAGATATTTTTTACCCATTTTATAATGTCAGGGCAGGCATTTTCTTTGAAAATAGGTTTCCGATTTAGAGTTCTGCCTTATTTTTGTCTATACTAAACCCATAATGTGTTAGTCGTAATTTAAACTTTCGTTTTTTTACATGAAAGAGCAACATAAAGATTCTCGCAATCTAATGTGAATAGAGAATCCAATAAAGCTGTGCTGTCCTATATGGTAGCCCTAGCTACATGTGGCTATTTTAATTTAACTTTAAAGTAATTAAAATTAAATAAAATAAAAAATTTAATTATCCAGTTGCACTAACCATATTTCATGTGCTCAGTCATTACATTTGGCTACTAGCTACCATATTGGACAAGTCAGATTCTGAACATTTCCATCATTTCAAAAAAATGTGTTGGCATTGCTATCAGTATAAACAGTTTCTCTCCTGTGCACAAGGTTTTTCCTGTTCATTTACCTCCATATAATTCAAGAGCAGTTTTTTTTTTTTAGTGATTAGCAGAATATTCTATTTAATTTATTGTGTTTTAAAAACCTTTATTATGTAAGTTAGGATATATAAAAAAGAATACATGTAAAATTTACAGCATAACAACAAAAACCTGTGACTGCCATACATAAGAGCTAGAATACTTTACAGTGCTATTACACCTAACTTATGCTCATTTTTAATTCTATTTTACTGCCTCCCCAATGTCCCAATAATATCTAACCTGATTTTTGTGTTTATTCTTCCTGTGATCTTTTTATATGATTGAATAGTTTTATCATATATGTTAGTATCCTTAAGCAATGTATTTAATTTTCTTTTTTTTTTTTGTTACTGAATATTACAAAAATGGTTTTGTACTATCTGGAGCATTCTCTGATCTGATTTTTTTCACTTAATATGATATTTATAGGATTCACGCATGTCTTTGCATGTAGCTATGATTCATTAATTTTTATTGTAGTATATTATCCCATTATGTGAATATACTACAACTTATTTGTTCCCTAATTCAGTGGGATTTGGCTTCTTTGAACTAAATTGGTTATGAATATTCTTATAAATCTCTGTGCTACTCGTGTAAGAATTTCTCTACGATCTCTACCTAGAAGTGGAAGTTTTTGTTCATAGGGTATGTGGATGTTTAACTTTTCTAGATAACGACAAAATATTTTTGAAAGTAGTTGTGCCGGTTTGCTCTTCCAGCACAAGTTTTTTTGGTGCATTTCCTCATTTGCACTTAGGATTTATAATCACACTTTAAAATTTGTGCCAA
>NW_011889304.1:363273-365333 GCF_000151845.1 Pteropus vampyrus | reverse complement strand
TGAAAGAGCAACATAAAGATTCTCGCAATCTAATGTGAATAGAGAATCCAATAAAGCTGTGCTGTCCTATATGGTAGCCCTAGCTACATGTGGCTATTTTAATTTAACTTTAAAGTAATTAAAATTAAATAAAATAAAAAATTTAATTATCCAGTTGCACTAACCATATTTCATGTGCTCAGTCATTACATTTGGCTACTAGCTACCATATTGGACAAGTCAGATTCTGAACATTTCCATCATTTCAAAAAAATGTGTTGGCATTGCTATCAGTGTAAACAGTTTCTCTCCTGTGCACAAGGTTTTTCCTGTTCATTTACCTCCATATAATTCAAGAGCAGTTTTTTTTTTTTAGTGATTAGCAGAATATTCTATTTAATTTATTGTGTTTTAAAAACCTTTATTATGTAAGTTAGGATATATAAAAAAGAATACATGTAAAATTTACAGCATAACAACAAAAACCTGTGACTGCCATACATAAGAGCTAGAATACTTTACAGTGCTATTACACCTAACTTATGCTCATTTTTAATTCTATTTTACTGCCTCCCCAATGTCCCAATAATATCTAACCTGATTTTTGTGTTTATTCTTCCTGTGATCTTTTTATATGATTGAATAGTTTTATCATATATGTTAGTATCCTTAAGCAATGTATTTAATTTTCTTTTTTTTTTTTGTTACTGAATATTACAAAAATGGTTTTGTACTATCTGGAGCATTCTCTGATCTGATTTTTTTCACTTAATATGATATTTATAGGATTCACGCATGTCTTTGCATGTAGCTATGATTCATTAATTTTTATTGTATATTATCCCATTATGTGAATATACTACAACTTATTTGTTCCCTAATTCAGTGGGATTTGGCTTCTTTGAACTAAATTGGTTATGAATATTCTTATAAATCTCTGTGCTACTCGTGTAAGAATTTCTCTACGATCTCTACCTAGAAGTGGAAGTTTTTGTTCATAGGGTATGTGGATGTTTAACTTTTCTAGATAACGACAAAATATTTTTGAAAGTAGTTGTGCCGGTTTGCTCTTCCAGCACAAGTTTTTTTGGTGCATTTCCTCATTTGCACTTAGGATTTATAATCACACTTTAAAATTTGTGCCAACATAGTTTTGCTCAGAATTAGCCAAACTCAAAGTTAAGGGCACAGTCCTCCAGACTGCCAAATATACACGACTTCTGACACCAGCTGAAAGTTCAAGAGGTCCACAGGGTTACCTTCATTTTAGATCTGCTGGCTACAAATTTGGGGATCTTCATGGACTCCTTCAAATTTGATTATTCACCACAACAACTCATGCAACTTTGAAAAGCACTAGGCTTATGATTTGTTTTATTATAGCAGAAGAACACCAGCAAAAGGATTAGAATCAGCCAAAGGAATAGACACAGGGCAGAATCTGAGAAGGTTCCACATGTGAAGTTTCCATGTCCTCAGAGATGCATTATCCTCCTATCATTGATGTGTGACAATATGCATGGAGTATTGCCAACCTAGGATGCTCACCTGAGCTTCAGTGTCCGAAGTTTCTAACCAAGGCTTCATTATATAAGCATGATTGATTGAGTTGTTGCCCATGTGGCTGAACTTAAGGTCCAGCTTCCTCCTCTTTTTATAGAGGCTGATTCATCTGACCCAAAGACCCAGACCTCTAATCATATAGTTCATCTTTCTGGGCAGCCCCCACTGGGTGTCACAAAGTTAACAAATTGTCAGGTGTGGTCTAAGGGCTCCACTATGAGTAACAAACACACGCCTATCACTTGGGAAATTCTAAACCTTTAATAGTTACCTCCCAGTTGCCAGGACAAAGGTCAGCTCTCCTTTAGGGAAAGTTATTTCTTTACTACATAATAGCGAATGTAAAATTCTAAATTTTTCCTAGTTTTTATTAATTAGACTGAACATTATTTAAAAAGTATATTTGCTGTTTGTACTTCCTTTTTATGTGAAATTTTGCCATTTTTCCCACTAGGTTGTTTAGGTTTCTTCCTTCCTTCCTTCTTTTCTTCCTTCCTTCCTTCCTTCCCTCCCTCCCT
>NW_011889304.1:358752-362856 GCF_000151845.1 Pteropus vampyrus | reverse complement strand
TTCAACATTTATATACCTGAAGAAGTGATCACCATGATAAATCCAGCAACCATCTGACACTGTGTAATGCTATCACAATATTATTGACTATATTCCCTATGCTGTATACCGCATCCCAGTGACTAATTTGTTTTATACCTGGAAATTTGAACCTCTTCTTCTCCTTCACTTTTTTCTCTTTTTTTTTTGATTTTTCAATTACAATCAATATTGACAATCAATATTATTTTATATTAGTTTCAGGAGTACAGCATTGTGTTTAAACATTTATATAATTTATGAAATGATCCCCCTGATTAGTCTAATACTCACTTGGCACTATACGTAGTTAGTACAATATTATTGACTATATTTTCTTTGCTGTACTTTACATCCCCATGGCAATTTTTACCTGCCAATTTGTACTTCTTAATCCCTTCCCCTTTTTCACCCTACCCCACAACTCTTTCCATCTGTCAACCATCAGCTTGTTTCCTGCATCTGTGAGTCTGTTTCTGTTTTGTTTATATTGATCTTTAGATTCCACACATAAGTGAGATCATTTGGTATTCGTCTTTCTTGGTCTGACTTATTTCACTTAGCATAATACCTTCCACGTCCATCCATGCTGTCACACATGGTAAGGTTTTATTCTTTTTTTATGGCCAAGTAATATTCCAGTGTATATACATGTATCACATCTTCTTTGTCCAGTCCTCTATTGCCGGGCACTTAGGTTGCTTCTATATCTTGACTATTGTAAATAATGCTGCAGTGAACATAGGGGTACATATATCTTTCTGAATTAGTGTTTTGGTTTTCTTTGGGTAAATACCCAGAAGCAGAATTTCTGGGTCATATGGTAGTTCTATTTTTAATTTTTTGAGAACCCTCTATACTGTTTTCCACAGTGGCTCTACCAGTTTGCAATCCCATGAACAGTGCATGAGGATTCCCTTTTCTACACATTCTCACCAACACTTGTTTGTTGATTTATTGATGATGGCCCTTTGGACGGGTGTGAGTTGATATCTTATTGTGGTCTTAATTTGCATTTCTCTAGGTATATTTTCTTAAATATTAATTTGTAGGAGTTATTTACTTCCAATTATGGTAAAATACGAATAACCAAATTTATTACCATCTTAACTTTTTTGAGTATAAATTCAGTAACATTAAGTACATTCACATTGTTGTGTAACCATCACTATATTCATCTTCAGAACTTTTTCATCTTCCCAGAATGAAACTATGCCCTCGTTAAATAATTATTCTCAATTTTTTCTGCCCTCAGTAGAACTACCATTCTATTTTCTACTCTATGATTTTCAATACTCTAGGTGTCTGATTTAATTATACAATGTTTGTCCTTTGTGTATGGCTTATTTCACTTAGTGTAATATCCTCAAGGTTCATCATGTTGTAGCATGTGTCAGAATTTCTCTTTTAAGGCTGAATAATATTCTACTGTATGCATTTACCACATTTTGTTTATCCATTCATTCATCGATGGACACTTTGGCTACTTCCATTTTTTGGCTAATGTGAATAATGCAGCTAGTAACATGGATATACAAATATGTCGACTCCCTGCTTTTAAATTTTTGGGTATATATCCAGAATTGGAATTGCTGGACATATGGTAATTGTATGTTTAATTTTTTGAGGAACTGTCCTACTGTCTTCCACATTAGGTGCACTGTTTTATAGTCCCACCAACAATGCACAAGGTTTTCATTTCTCTACATTCTCACCAATATTTGTTATTTATTTTTTAAATAATAGCCATCCTATTGGGTGTGAGGTGGTATCCCATTGTGGTTTGGAATTGCATTTCCCTAGTGATTCCCCCACCTCCTCAACTCTGATCCTTCCAGGAGTTGTTACTGCTGTTTTTTTATTTTTTAATTTTAAAATTTATTTATTTAGCAAGTTGTCTGGACTAATTCTGTAGTCTTTTTTCCTACAGTATGTGCCCACTGATGTCTCTTCTCAGTTTTTTTAAATCTTATGTTTATTTTTAAGCCTAGTGCAAAGTTCTTACCTACTACTTTATTTATTTTAATGGCTGTGGTATAATTCTGGTTTTCTGTTTGATCATGAGAATTTTCATATAATGTTTCAGTGTTATTGGCATCAAGTTTTATGTATACTTTAGTTATATCTTTAAAGTATGGAAGATAGGCAATGAAGAGCTAACATCTTCATTACAAGTTCCAATAAGAGCACAATGGAACAACAATCACCAGAAATCATACAAGATAACTAAAATTAAGAACAGAAGGATTGGAATTATGTTTTGCAGTAGTTCACCATTTGCCCAGGAAAATCATAGCTTTGGCATCCAGGCATAAAGTTACTTATAAAGAAAGGAAAATCAGATTATCATTTGGTCTTTCTACAGCAAAGCTTTATTTCAGAAGTCAATTTATATTTTTCTATTTAATTATATAAATACATGAATTTTGATCTAAGAATTTTATATCTAGCCAAATTGTTTAATTCATACAGCAGTTGGGAATATTATTCCCTTAACTTCTTCCTGATGAATCCAACAGAAAATGAGCTTCAGAAAATCAAAATAGAGACATGTCAATTAATAGAGATTGGTATTGAACATTAAATATATATAATAACCTGTATATCTAATATCAATGGTGGTATTAAGGGAGGGAGTATAGTATTATTGCTCAGATGTAGTATAATTCTCCAAAAAGTAGGGTGAGAATGTTGAGTTTATAAAAGTGTTATAAACTTACATATTACCTTATATGTATTAATGGGAGTAATTGTTTCAAGTCAGAAGCTGGGGAGAGAGAAAAGAGGTTAGTAGTTACTTCCAATATTCCTCATGATAGAACACCAGTTAGATAATAGCTAAAAGAGCGATGGAAGTGGGGGAGGGAGAGGGAGAAGGGAAGAAGGAGAGGGAGGAGAAAAGAGGTATTACATAAACTTATTAGGATAAATATAACCATTGGATCAAAAATGTGGACTTGACTAAATATGAAAAGATATACCTAAAAATACAGAATAAGTAAAATGGTCTACATAGTTAAAGACTATGTAAAAGACATGACATGGATGTGTGCATATTCGAGGGGTTATGTGTCATAGACCAAAATTATAGCACTAAGGCCAAACAGTGATTATACTAAAATATGCTTCTATTTATCTAAAACAGAAAGGATGTTATAGTTTTTTTAGAAGTTTTTTTTGTTTTGTTTTGTTTTTTGATTTTTGGTTTTTGGTTTTTGGTTTGTTTTTTGTTTGTTTGTTTGTTTGTTTGTTTTTGGTCTACAGCGGGAGGGAAAAGCGTTGGATGAAGAGAGGATGTCTTTGAGTATGTTTTGTAAATTTGAGTTGGGAACTATATAAATATCTTACATAATTATAAAACAAAATTAAATTTAGAAAAATCCCTGGAACCAAATTAGAATGGAAACAATTCAATTTAAATGCGTGTGTAGTGGTTATATATGCTAAAGATAAAAGAAATAACAAAAATGCACCTTTCAGTGTTTTTATTAATAATACTAGTGGTAGCATTGTTGATATTGTTATTCCGAGAATGTTGTGTACATAGTGTGGAATAAAATAAATGAGCAATTTAGGTGGAGTCTTCGAAAATCAAGACATTTGGTAAGAGAGAAAGGAAATACAAATATAAGACTAATAATATGAAGTAAAAACCCTGTAGTCCTGAATGTGAATTGGAAGGGTTCTTTTGAACTCAAACTGAATTTTATCTTTAACTATATATCTTATAGATTAAAAGAGACTTAATATATCATTCAGTCTCATATATAGACTTCATATCAATTCTGATTCAGAGAAATGGAAAAATACACATTTATAATTAGACAGTTGGGGAAATACGAAGACTAACTGAATGTTTGATCATAAAGAATTACTGTTAAGTTTTAGGTTTATTATATTATGCTTTTGCAAAAATGTCCTTTTCCTAGCAGTTCATGCTGAAATATTTACAGATGAAATAACATGATGCTTGGGATTTGCTTCAAAATAATCTGTGGAATTTGATGTGAGAACTGGGTGAATAGACAAGATTATCTGTACGTTGACAGTCATTGAAGCTGAGTAATTGTTACATTGTTTTTTTTT
>NW_011889304.1:355897-358702 GCF_000151845.1 Pteropus vampyrus | reverse complement strand
AATAAAATAAATGAGCAATTTAGGTGGAGTCTTCGAAAATCAAGACATTTGGTAAGAGAGAAAGGAAATACAAATATAAGACTAATAATATGAAGTAAAAACCCTGTAGTCCTGAATGTGAATTGGAAGGGTTCTTTTGAACTCAAACTGAATTTTATCTTTAACTATATATCTTATAGATTAAAAGAGACTTAATATATCATTCAGTCTCATATATAGACTTCATATCAATTCTGATTCAGAGAAATGGAAAAATACACATTTATAATTAGACAGTTGGGGAAATACGAAGACTAACTGAATGTTTGATCATAAAGAATTACTGTTAAGTTTTAGGTTTATTATATTATGCTTTTGCAAAAATGTCCTTTTCCTAGCAGTTCATGCTGAAATATTTACAGATGAAATAACATGATGCTTGGGATTTGCTTCAAAATAATCTGTGGAATTTGATGTGAGAACTGGGTGAATAGACAAGATTATCTGTACGTTGACAGTCATTGAAGCTGAGTAATTGTTACATTGTTTTTTTTTTTTCCCACTTTCATAAGTTTACATTTTTCTATGACAAACTGTTTTAATGCAAAAAAATAGGAAGTGAGACAATATGTGGATGATGAAGGGAACTAACTATAGCATGTCCTTGAATAATGTTGTTTTGTTGTACTGTTGTAGGAACTTAACTCTTATTTATAATTAAACTATGGTAAAATTGGTTTTGTTATATGTTGGTTTGCTTAAAGTCACAGAACCTATCTAGAACATTAAGTGAGGACTTTCTGTAGTGCGAAGTTTTGTAAAACAGAGGACAAAGAAATGATTGGTAGCTGCAGGGGTGGGTCCTAGGCTCAAGGAAATTGTGTATTTGTGCACTTTAAAGGAGATTATATCAGTGCGTCTTTGGATGCTGATGAGACCAAAACAGGGGAGCAGGAGAAATTCTTTGTGAAGGAGAGAGTGTGGAAACTGAAGAAGCATAGCAGGAAAAGGTTTTATCAGAGAAGATATTCTTTGGTTCCCAGTCATATACAGGTTGGTTGATTTGAGTGCATGAGAGAAAATTCTCTCACTTTTTTTCCTCTCAGCAAAACAATCAGTATGGACATCAGCCATGAGATAGTTTTGAGATTTTAGGAGAGTGAAAAGATGGGGAAAATTTTCTCAGAATGGAAGAATAAGACATGTAGAGATGAGGGAAATGCTGAGGGTCCATTAGAGGTGTGTTGTTATAAATGAATGTATAGTGACAATAGTCAGTATGACTGTGTTTTTAGCAGCCATCTTCAGCTACTCACATGGAGAAGAACAGTAAGCAGCATTGGATTTAATCAGGGTTGGGGAGATGAATGCAAGGTAAGAGTTATGATGGACTGGATTTAAAGCTAGGTAAGGCCATCAGGAAGATAAGTGACAGTGAAATTAACATTGCAAATGATTGGAGCATGGACAAGAGAGTGACCCTAGTATTATTTCTACCTTTCTGCTTCAGTTTTGGAGATATGTGATTGTATGTGTTTTTGTTTTGTTTTGTTTTGTTTAATTCATGCCTCACCCCTTTCACATTTATCTTCTTTCTGATAGACTATTTTATGAAAAGCAGTTCAGGTACAAGACAACTTAATATCATTTTCGTTGCTCAGTCCCTCACTTTTTCCCCCAAATCTTCTTCCATAGTAATAAGAACAATAGTAACAACTTCTTGAGCTCTTTATGCCAGGCATTTTACATGTATTGTTCCTAATCTTCACAAGCTTATGGAATAGATATTTCTTTATTATTATATAAAGAAATGGTGATTGAGGTAGATAAAAGTAATGTGTCCTTAACAGAAAGATAATCATCAACAGAGCTAGGGTCTGAAATGCTGATCTGTCTGAATTCTATGTTCTCACTAAATCTCATTACTACACTTTCTTTTATTCTGAACAATTTCTCCGCTTAAATTGTTAGAGATTTTGCCTGAGTTTCCTTCTGTATAATTTCAAGGACAATTTTACTAGCGCCTCCACCAAATGATTATTTCATTGGATCCACAAAACATACCATACTATAATCACAGGAGTATTTGTGTTGTAATTATTCTAAACTCACTCAGCATTTTGGAATAGTTTCAGTCTGTTCCATTATCTAGATTGATGTTCTCCATTTTTTTAAAAACTAGATTATGTATCTATTCTCATTTTGGCCTTACTTTAGAACCAAAAGATTAGGGACATATATCCTTTAAATTTACCTTTAGTCACATTTTCTAAAATTGAGTCTAATTTTTAAATTAACATAACAAAATTTATATATCTTTTTTCCCCAGCTTTATTGAACTATATTAAACAGTTAGTTTGCTCATATTTACATTGTACAATTTAATGAGTTTTTTTTTCAATTATAGTTGGCATACAATAATGTGTTAGTTTCCATTGTACAGCATAGTGATTAGAGATCTATATAACTCATGAAGTGGTCATCTCAGTAAATCAAGTACCCCTCTCCCCACTTACACACTTTTTACAACATTTTTGACTAGTTTCTTTATGCTACGCTTTTTATCTCCGTGATTATTTTGTATCTATCCCTTTGCCCTTTTCACCATCCTCCCAATAACCCTTCCCATCTAGTAGCCCTCAAAATATTCTCTGTATCTATGAGTTTGTTTCTAGTTTAGTTGTTGTCGTTGTTTATTTTGTTCTTTAGATTCCACATATATGTGAAGTCATGTGGTATTTTTCTTTCTCTACTTACTTCATTCAGCACAATACCCTCTAGGTCCATCAAGGCAATATCTTTTTCCATCCCCTTCCTTTTAGTCTT
>NW_011889304.1:344653-354830 GCF_000151845.1 Pteropus vampyrus | reverse complement strand
ACCTGGATGTGGCTTGGGTGGGGCCTGAGTTGTGGGGAGGCCGAGTTTCAGGGAATACTCTGGGCGAAGTGACCTCTGTTATATAGTTTGATGATGTCTCTGCTATGGCAGCTCTGCGTCCTCACACTGGGAGGTGGGAGGGCTCAGCAGAGGAACAATGGATACCACCACCACTTCTGCCTGGTAGATAGTCTCACCTCCAGCCCTTGCTCCAGCAACTCAGTGTCCTCTAATAGTCTCTGGTGCCCCCTGAGCATTCGACCTGGTGCTGATGCTCAGAGTGAGCAGGTCTGTCACTGTGAAAGTCTGCTCGTGGACCCGGCCCCTTTAAGAGGCATCTGCAACTGCGAGCTGCCGCCGCCATAGCCTTTGTCCCACTCAGCCGCTGGGGACCGGGCAGCCTCATGTCTTCGCCCCCTCCTACCTTCTACTGTTGCAGGGTGATTTCTTATTTCTCTCCCTAGTTGTAGAGCTTCTGTTGCTCTAGATCCCAGGTGACTCTGCTTGCTGTTTGCTCCATGTTTCCGTCTCAACTTTGATGTGATCGCAAGAGGAATAAACGAAGCTTCTATCATCTATGCTGTTTTGCTGGGTTCTGCTGTTCTCCATTTTTTCCTTTAACTTACACTGTTTATTATAGAGTTCCTAGTGTTCCCATGTACCCAGACTGATTCTATCGAATAACTGGTGATCCTAGCCTCCTAATATTCTCAAGTTCCTTTGCCTAACTTTACATAGCTCTTTTATTATGCTTCAAACCTGTTTTAATGCCTGGAGAAAAAAATATAGTTTTCTTGGAAATACAAATATAATAGACAGGAGTGGAAAGTAGGCCCTGAGAAAGAACCTAGAGGAACAAAATAGATCATGTATTAGAGGGAAGGTTGAGTAATACTACAAATTCAAGTGAAGATTAAAAGAAAATATACCTCAGTATAGTGGTTGAAATGGGAGAAAAAAGATGGTCATGACTATACGTAAATGGCAGTGAGCATTGATAGAAGCATATGTGTAAATGGAGAAACAATTAGGTAGGTAGGTGATTAGGTATATATAATATCATTTTTCCATTTGCATCATTTAATAATCTAGCCTCGTGATTTTGTTTCAATCTGAAGAAAGTGATGAAGTAAAAAGGATATATTTTCAGGGATTTGAGAGAGATTAAAATCAGAGACAGGTGTTCAGAACTATTCTGTAAGCACAATAGTTCTTAAGTAATTTCCATAATTCCATATCTGCATAATATTTCCCTTTATACCCTATGGAACACCTTTTATTAGTAAGATGTTCCTTATTCTCTAGTGAGTGAAATAACCATTGTTCCGGCCCCTTAAGGGTTTTAACAGTAAGAAAATAAAATATTATATATGAATAAATAAATGACTGTATAATTCTAAAATCCAGAAAATTGCAGTGAGAGAATGAAGAATGAATTTAAATAGGGTGGTCTAGCTCAAACTTTCTAAGGAAGTAACTTTTCAACTGAGGCTTAGAGTATGCTATGCAACCGTGGAAAGAGCCAAGTTTAGAGAATTTCTAATAAACTGAATAGTCTGTGGAAAATTTTGAAAAGGTAAAGAGCTTGACTTTTATCAGATGCTCAGAGATGATAAATATTTAGTACATAATGAACATTGGGAGAAGAGGATTGAGAAGATGTTTGATAGGATTTTGATTCACATATGTCAAAGATATGGAAGATTTCATAAGCTGTAGTAAAAAGTTTAAATGTTATTCTAAGTGCAGTTAGAAGCCACTGAAAAATTCTAGATAGAATTCTTAAATTTTGTGCAACATCAAAACTGGCTGGTTGATTACATTAAAAATAGGAAACCTAAGACCTATTGGTGTAAATTCTTATTTACTTGATGTGAGGTAGTACATTGATATCCAGTTTTTTAAATAGACTATTCAGGTGATTCTGATCTACGCCTGAATTTAGAAACTACTGACTTTACCTTTTTTTCCTAACGATCTCCCTCACCTTCTTAAGTGTTTATGCTCTTGACCTCTTTTGAAAATTGAAGGCCATGTATGCCATCTTCACTTCATACAGACGTTATTTTCAATTTCCCCCCCATTTCTACCATAGAAATTTTATTTCTCTCCAAAGAGAAAACAAACAAACAAACAAAAAACACCATGTGTTTACTTTCTGGTTATCTTTCAGACTTGGAGTTCAGATGTAAGACCAAAGAATTGTGTCTTCGAAAAGAAATCAATGAAGTAACATCATCTCAGTGGATGATAACAGAAAAAAGTCATAGCCTTTTGGGTTCCAATATCAGAGATAACTGGGAGTGCAAAGGCCAATTTGAGAGGCAAGAGATAAATCAAGAGAGATATTTGGGGCAAGCATTAAAGACTTATGAAAAAATGCCAACTTGCAGTCTGCAGACATCTCTTATTCTACATCAGCAAATTTATCCTGGAGAGAAACTCTGTAAATTCAAAGAATGTGGGAAAGGCTTTATTTATGGCTCATTACTTATGCGACAGCAAGGAATTATTATTGGTAAGAAACGCTATAAATGTAAAGACTGTGGGAAGGTCTTTAGTCATTTTTCCTATCTTACTGAACATAAGAGAATTCATACTGGTGAGAAGCACTATGAATGTAAGGAATGTGGAAAAGCTTTCATTCGTGGTTCACATCTTATTCAACATCAGAGAATTCATACAAATGAGAAACCCTTTGAATGTCAGGAATGTGGGAAGGCCTTTAGACAATCTGCACACCTTACCCGACATCAGAGAATTCATACTGGTGACAAACCTTATAAATGTAAGGAATGTGGGAAATCTTTTATTTGTGGCTCAGAACTCACTCGACATCAGAGAATTCACACTGGTGAAAAACCCTATGGTTGTAAAGAATGTGGGAAGGCCTTTAGACTGCGTTCACAACTTGGTCAACATCAGCGACTTCATACCGACGAGAAATCTTATCAATGTAGGGAATGTGGAATGGCCTTTATTCGTAGTTCACAACTTACTGAACACCAGAGAATTCATCCTGGTATGAAACATTATGAATGTAAAGAATGCGGGAAGGCTTTTATTTGTGGTTCTCAACTTTTTCAGCATCACCAAACTCATACTGGTGAGAAATCTTATGAATGTGCACAATGTGGGAGGGCCTTTATTTGTGCCTCACAACTAACTCAACATCAGCGAATTCATACTGCCAAGAAACCCTGTAAATGCAAAGAATGTGGGAAGGCCTTTATCCGTGACTCAGAACTTACTCAACATCATAGTGTTCATACTGGTGAGAGACCCTATGAATGTAAAGAATGTGGGAAGGCCTTTAGACAGTCTTCACACCTTAATCAACATCAGAGAATTCATAATCTAACATAACGAATATAGGAAATCATTTACTTGCCATTCATTTGTCACAGAGCATCAGATTTCATGCTAGGGTAAAATATAATGGATGTGGAAATTTCTTTGACCTGATTCTCACTTTTCTCAGAAACAAATTTTAATGTTGAAAAAAATGGATAATAAATGTGGAGTTTCTATCATGACTTTCTATCAAACCTTGTTGAAATTCTACAAATTTATATTAGAAAATGTGGTAAATGAGAAAAGCTACTATTTACAATTATGTGACATTAGGCAAATTATTTAACTTCTCTGTGCTTAAATTTACTAATTGGTAAACTGTTGATAGTATCTACATGTAATAAAGAGTCTGACTCCAGTTTTGATGTTTGACCACTAACTTTCTAAGCATCACTTTCCCTATTCACTTTGGCCCTACATCTGGAAAGCCTGATAAGAAAGCCTATGTGCACCTCCTCCTTTGGAGCCAGTGGAAAAATTAAACTTTGCACATTCCAGCCCACATTCAGTTCCACCTGCTGTCTACTATAAAAGCCAACCTA
Organism: Pteropus vampyrus; assembly: GCF_000151845.1. Taxonomy (NCBI): domain Eukaryota; kingdom Metazoa; phylum Chordata; class Mammalia; order Chiroptera; family Pteropodidae; genus Pteropus; species Pteropus vampyrus. Next base: position 350,934 of record NW_011889304.1, on the reverse strand, counting down.
TTCTGTTTGCTCAAGCTACTTCAGATCTGCTTGTGCAGGCCATGTACTGCCCAGGAGTCCCTTTTGTGAGGAATAAATTTTCAAAATCTATTGATGCATGGAGTATCATCAGCCTCAACATTCAATGTAAAATTAGTAAAGAAGTCAATCCCAATTCCGTGGAATGACCACAAAATAATTTGTATAGATGGGTGGACATTCTCTAGGCTTTTATCACCACTGTTTAAGATCTTTCTTCTCTTGCTCCTAGCTTACTAAATGGGTAAAACTACTTTAAATAATGTGGGAGATGGCTCTGCTTTTTGCTAGCAAGGTTGTGCTTTGAGTTGTGCTGTTCTGTGCTGCATTTGCTGAGTCCTGCAGAGCCTTTGTTATAAATTTTATCACCTAAGTCAGAAGGTTTGATAATTGGTATTTAGGAATGGGTTTATGTGGCCCTGGGTTGTGTTTTGGCCTGGATATATCCATGTGTGTCTTAGAATTATGTAGCTCAGTTCCAACATAAGCTATGACTGATGCTAGGCTCAGGGGAATGACTCTTAGCCTGTGACTCCTGATTGTGTGTCTCAACAAGACATTGATCCCTGCTCTATAGAAATGCTCAAGGGAAAGACTGATACCTTGTACAATATACATACCCATCAGCTAGTTGCTTGTGAAAGAGCAGTCATTTGAGAGTGAAAAAGCAGTCATGTGGTTTGCTGAGGTCTATACTCTTAAGAACAGATAGCTGACTGAGACCTTTAAATATTTCTTATGCTGCTATAGCCCATGCCTCTATTACAACAAAGATCCTGATCCTCACGGATATTTGAAAGAACATCTATTGTGGCACAGACACTTAACAGATCCTACTACTGAAGGAAGAACCATTTCATAGTTTCCAAGGTTGCCCTCTAACACTGCAGAACCCTCACCAGAAGACCTGGTGATGATAACACAGCAATCTGGGCTTCTTTAGTTATTTCATCCCAATAATACCCCCAAGGAGCTCCAGGTTTTTCTTGGACAAACTTACAGAGCATCCAGTCTCCTCGCCTAAACCCAGGGCCCTAAGGTGTAGGACCCACTGCCTCATTCCCTAACCTGAGTCAATGGCAACCTCTCTAGCCTCATAGGGATTTAGAGGGCCCTGGGACCCCTGCCACCACCCACAGACAATCAATCGTATACAACCATGGTGATCCATTGTTCACACAATGTGTAACCTTTTATGGCCTTTATTGATACCAGTTTCCAAATCATAGCGATCCCCAGACACTAAATTTAAAGGAGGAACTCACTGTATTCTTTAGGGGCATTACTGACATAAGAGTAAAGGCAAACAAGTCCACCTTACCTTGACCATTGGTACAATAACTGCCTAATTTTCCAGTGGTCACATTTCATATATCCACTTTGAGATTTCCATTATTGGAATAAATGCTCTAACCAGTCGTGTGGTCCATTAGAATAAAATTAAAACTTTGGCCTCATGAAATGGGAGCTTGCGGGTCTGCCCCAACCCATTAAAATTGTTGATATGGCTCAATGTAAATTAAAACAAGGCCTTTATAGATTGAGATCCAGTATATAAGATCTATTAAGAGAAGAGGTAATTATCCCCAGTGTCTCCATTTTACAGCTCAATTTGGCCTGTCTTAAACTTGGAAAGAACGGTACATTACAGTGAATTACCACAACCTAATGCCATGGTCCCACCCATTAAAATGAGGCCTATCATAATTGAAATGACCAAAAGTGTACAAGTTTTCAGTTATGAGTAAATATGTGGGATCTAATTTACAGCATGGTGACTATAGTTAATAATACTGTATTGTATACTTCAAATTTGCTAAGAGAATTAATCTTAAGTGTTCTCATCACAGATAAACACAAAAAGGTAACTGAGGTGGTAGATGTGTTAATAAACCTGATTGTGGGAATCATTTCACAATATGTATGTGTGTGTAAAGTCATTACATGTATACTTTAAATATATACAATTTTATTTTTCAATTATACCTTAATAAATTAGGGTAGGAGGAAATGACCAACACCATTCAAACTGCCACTGCTAAACACTTTGCTGCTATCAATGTAGCTAGTATGTTCTATTCAGTACCTAGTTCAACAGTCTCACTTCACATTCAGCTTTGAAGGGATGCAATATTTTTACTTGGTTGCCCAAAGAGTACCTAAGTAGGCTGGCTATTGTATACAATCTCTTTTGACAAGATCTCAGTCAGATCCAGGTGTCCCTGTGTTCCCAGGGTATGGCAATACATTGAAGACAGTCTCAGATTAAGATACTCACTAGACACTGACAAAGGACATTAAAACATTTACCACTGCACTTACTGAGAGGGGATGGGCTATTGCCCCACATGAAGTTCAGAGGCCTGTTGCCTCAGTCAAATTCTTAGGCCTCATCTGGTCTGCCCAAGGGCAGCTCTATTCTTGATGTAGTTAAAAGGCAACTTCTAACTTTATCAGCCCCAACCACTCTCAAGCAAGCCCGAAACCTATTAGGTCTCTTTGGCTTCTGGAGGAAACATATTTCTGTCTACAAATATTGCTAAAGCATATTTATGTCATCATCTGCAAACCACTGTGAATGGGAGCCCTTTACAACAGAAAGCCATAGAGTCGATCCAGATGACCATATAGCATTGCTTCCTTTACTGACTCCTGGAGACTCCTTCGTGGTGGAAGCTCTGGCAACCACCAGTTATGTTTCTTGGGAGTCTGTGGGCCACTCATGGTGGCTATAAGTTGCCAGTGAGTTTCCATTGCAAAAAGCTGCCTAAGTCAGCCCCACATTACATGCCATTAGAGCTACAGCTGCTGACTGCATACTGGGCCCTTCTGGAAATGGAGGCTATCACAGGACCTGACCCTGTGACTCTCAATACCCAGCTGCTCAGTATATGCCTTGGGTCATAGAAACAGTGCCCTGCAAATTGGCATGGCCACTGAAATCTTGCTGAAACTGAGTAGCACCTACAGGATAGCATCAAACATGGGCTTTCTGGCATATCCTACCTGCAGGAGGAAGTGACCTTTCCTTAGTCCCTTGCCAGATGCCTCCATGCTGGAAGAGCTCATCCCTGTTGCAGACTCCTTGGTTTTCTGGGGAACCCCTTGGGATCAACTGAGTGAACAGCAAATGGGGTTCATGCGTTTTATGGTTGGTAGTACCACCATCTCACATGTTGGAGCTTGCTGGAGGACTATTTTTTATTCCTTAACCAAAACGCCCCTGATAAAGGGACCTACGGGTCAGCTCTATTGGATGTACTCCAGGCAGACATCTTGGCGTTGGAGGATATCCTGGCTGACAATCCTGGACCGATAATCTGGCTATTTAATCCAGCCAATGGCAACAACAATTTCTCATTCAAGACGTACCTCTTCTGTGTAATAAAGAACTTTAGGTGATTACTTGCCTCTTAGGCATCATCAAATATACAAACTAAGGTCACACCAAACCTCAGATTGCTTAGGTGCAATTTTATGCTCAAGCTAATAAACATGTATTTAGGAGACTCTGGCCTAAACTTCCTCAGATGACATTCCAGATCCCATTTGACTGGTCCAGTGGACCCATGAAATGTCAGAGCATAGAGGAGCTTCTGCCTGTAATGCTTTGGATGAATGCCAAAGGCTTTCCCTATGTTCTGTCATGGCTAATGTGGTGACAAGCCAATGTACTCTATGTGGGAAGATCTTTCATTAGAAATATAACTGGTGGAATGCCATCCCATAGCAGTCCTGCCCCTGTGGTCTCTAGCAAATAGATTTTATCATACCACTGTTCTCCTCTGCTGGTGCCACTCATAATGTCTTGACCATGGTGAACACCTACACCAGCCTTTTACATGATCCGCCCCAACTTTGACATGCAAGTGCAGAATTCCTATACATGGCCTCATAAAACATTCTTCATTCCCTTAAGACTTCCAGACACTGTCCACCAAGGCACTCAAAATACACAACCTTGGCTTCTTAAAGATATTCAGTGTAACTTCCCTCAGCTTGAAGCTGCTAATCTTCTAAAACACTACACTGGCTTACTAAAACAAGCCTTATTGAAATTACAAAATCAGTGGGGCTTTCTAAATGAGTCTTCCTCCTGCCAGTGGCCTTCATTAAACTAAATTCCTGGCCTCTAGTGCCTTCTATCAAAATGCATTGATAACACATCAGTTGCCTTTTCTTGCCCTCTGGGTGACACTTCAGAAATCAAGGTTTATGAAGATCATATTGAACTAGAAATCTCTCCCCTTTTCTATCCCTTTTGAGTCTTTACCCCATCCCAGTTTTGATGGATTTTTAATTATAATTCATTCACTATCAAATGTGCCTCTGGCAATCTGCTAGGGCTATTCAGGCGCCCTTCCCAGGGTTAGATTCCTAGAGTTAGCAAGTAACTCTCTTTTGAGTACACCTTTCATATGCAAGCGAATCGGTGTAGATCCTTAACCCCCAACTGCCATATTTATCAGGCTCTTATACTCCCTTATATTTCAGGCCAATTTTCCCCTGTTCTAATCACTCCAGGGCCAGGTATCAGACCAGGAGGGATAATACCTACATCTGAAGCCCACTGAAATGATTCAAACTAGCCAATCCTAAAATCCTGTCTAACTTGCCTTGCCCATTCCTTCCTGTGAAAACCACGATAAAGGCTATTTCCCCTCTCTCTCTGTGACTGAACTTAGTATTCTTTCTGTGTGGCATGTGCCCTTCCTCCACTGGGAACTATGAGTAACATAAACTATCTTTTGTTTCCTGATCTGTTGGTTTCATGATACCAAAATAAAACTAAGATTTACATTTTAAAACATGGTCTCATTCCAGAGCGTCCCCAACTCAGGAATGTGGGCTTCCACCAAACACAATGACCTGAAATTGGAACAGAATGTCCATGTTATGCTTTTGCTGGTCAGCAGCCCCAGGTGCTTCAGGCTACAGCACCCATATAGCGCAAATGTTATTGCTTGGCTTTGTAACTTTTCATTTCTTGGATATGTCTACTTTGGTTAATAACCTGTGCCTAGGATACTGCAGGCCATTGGGTAAACCCAAGCTGAAAAAAGTGACAGCCACTGGGCTGTATTTTGGTTTCACTCTTGCCCATACTAACTTGAGTTCTTTAACGCTACTTCCATAGCCAACCACTAGATAGCAATATAATTCCATTTCCACATCATTGGCAAAATATAGTTTAAAGCAAAACCTATTGGCTATTTTATTTTTATTTATTTATTTTTGGATTAAAATGACTGAATTTTTGCTTTTCTTTTTTTTTTTTATCCCCATCCCCTCACCTTCCTCACCTTTGGTAACCATCAGCTTTTTCTCTATATGTATCTATTTCTATTTTATTTGTTTATTCTTTTGTTATGTTTTGTTTTAGATTCCATATGTAAGTGAAATAATACAGTATTTGTCTTTCTCCACCTGACTTATTTCATGTAGCATAATATCCTCTAGGTTCATCCATGTTGTCTCAAATGGCAAGATTTCACACACACACATATATATACAACACATCTTTATCCACTCATCTTTTGATGGACATCTAGGTTGCTTCCATATCTTAGCCATTACTAATAATGCAATGAACATAGAGGTGCATATAGCTTTTCAAATTAGTCTTTTTTTTATCTTTGGATAAATATCCAGAGGTGGAATTGCTGAGTTGTTTGACAGCTCAAGTTTTAATTTTTTAGGAATCTCCATACTGTTTAGATAGTGGCTGCACGAATCTACAGTCCCACCAACAGCATACCACGGTTCCCTTTTCTCCATATCCTAACAAGCACTTTTTATTTGTCGAATTATTGGTTATAGCTATTTTGACAGGAGTGAGGTGATATCTCATTGTGGTTTTAATTTGTATTTCTTTCATGATTAGTGATGTTGAGCATCTTTTCATGTCTATTGGCCATCTATATGTCCTCTGGTGAAGTGTCTATTCAGGTCCTCTGCCAATTTTTAAATTGGATTCACTGGGTTTCTTTGGTGTTAAGTTGTATGAGTTCCTTATATATTTTTTTGGATATTAACATATTGAATGTATCATTTGCGAATATATCATTTTGTTGATGGTTTTCTTTGCTGTGCAAAAAATTTTTATTTTGAAGTAAACCTACTTGTTTATTTTTCATTTGTTTCCATTGCCCAAGGAGACACATCCACAAAGATATTGCTAAGACCAATGTCAAAGAGTTTACTACCTGTGTTTTCTTCTAGAAGTTTTGTGGTTTTAGGTCTTACATTTAAATCTTTAATCC
>NW_011889304.1:340784-344603 GCF_000151845.1 Pteropus vampyrus | reverse complement strand
AAAGATATTGCTAAGACCAATGTCAAAGAGTTTACTACCTGTGTTTTCTTCTAGAAGTTTTGTGGTTTTAGGTCTTACATTTAAATCTTTAATCCATTTTGAATTTTGTGTGTGTCTGTGTATGGTGTAAGAAAGTGGTCTAGTTTCATTTTTTGCATGTGTCTGTCCAGTTATCCCAACACCACTTATTGAAGGGACGATCTTTACCCCATTGGACGTTCTGCCTCCTTTGTCAGAGATTACTTGTCCACATAGCTGTGAGTTTATTTCTGGGCTCCGTATTCTGTTCCATTGAGCTATATGTGTCTGTTTTTATGCCAGTACCAAGATGTTTTGTCTTATAGTATAGTTCGATATTAATAGCACTATACCTCTGACTTTGTCCTTTCTCAGGATTGCTGTGGCTATTCAGGGTCTTTTCTGGTTCCATGTAAATTTTAGAATTATTTTCTAGTTCAGTGAAAATTACCATTGGTATTTTGATAGGGATTTCATTGAATCTGTAGATTGCTTTGAGTAGTATGGACATTTTAATGATGTTAATTATTCTTATCCATGAGCACAGTATATCCTTTCATTTTATTTGTATCTTCAATTTCTTTCTTCAATGTCTTATTATTTTCTGAGTATAGATCTTTAACCTCCTAGGTTAAATTTATTTCTAGGTATTTTATTCTTTTTGATGCAATTGTAAATAGGATTGTTTTTTAAATTTCTTTTTCTGATAGTTTGTTATTGGTATATAAAAAGGTAACCGACTTCTGAATATTAATTTTGTATCCTGCTACTTATTGAATTCATTTATTTGTTCTAATAGTTTTTAAGGTTCTCTATAGTATCATGTCATCTGCAAGTAATGACAGTTTTATATCTTCTTTTACAATTTGAATGCCCTTTATTTCTCTTTCTTGTCTGATTGCTGTGGCTAAGACTTCCAAGGCTATGTTGAATAAATCTGGTAAAAGTGGATATCTTTGTCTCATTCCTGATCTCAAGGAAAATGCTTTAAGCTTTTCACCAGAGTGTGATGTTACCTGTGGGTTTTTTTATATGGCCTTTATTATGTTGAGGTGTGTTCCCTCTATTCCTACTTTCCCAAGAATTTTTATCATAAATGGATGCTGGATTTTGTCAAACGCCTTTTTCTGCATCTATTCATATGATCAAAAGATTTTTATCCTTCATTTTATTCAGGTGGTATATCATGTTAAATATTAAACTAAACTTTGCAGATATTAAACTAAACTTTCAACCCAGGAATAAATCTCACTCGATTATGGTGTATAATCTTTTTAATGTCTTGTTGAATTTGGTTTGCTAATATATTGTTGAGGATTTTTGCATCTATGTTCATCAGGGATAATGTCCTATAATTTTATTATTATTATTATTATTTTTTTTTTTTTGTGATGTCTTTGTCGAGCTTTGGAATCGGGGTAATGGTGGCCTCATAAAATGAAATTGGGAGCCTTCCAGCTTCTTGAATTTTTTGGAATAGTTTGAGAAGGATAGGTGTTCATTCTTTGAATGTTTGGTAAAATTTACCTGTGAAGCCATGTGGTCCAGGACTTCTATTCGTGGGGAGTTTTTAGATTACAGATTCAATTTTATTAATATTAATTGGTCAGTTCAGATTTTCTGTTTCTTCTTGACTCAATCTTGGAAGATTGTATGTTTCTATAAATTTATCCATTTCTTCCAAACTGGTTGAATTTGTTGGCATATAATTGCTCATAATATTTTCTTATAATCTATTGTATTTCTGTGGTGCCAGTTATACTTTTCTTTCATTCCTGATTTTATTTATTTGGGTCCTTTTTTTTTTTCTTGACGAATCTAGTTAAAGCTTTATCAATTTTATCTTTTGAAAGAACCAACCCTTGGTTTAAATGATTTTTTGTATTGTTTCTAGACTCTATTATTTATTTATTTATTCATTCATTTATTCATTTTTTATGGTAATACTGGTTAACAAAAACCAATGTTTCAGCTGTATACTTCAACAGTAAGGCATACATATGTTTACACCACGTGTTCATCTCCCATAACTTCTCTCTGTGACCACATATTTGACCCCATCTACTTCCTCATTCCCTCCTCCCCGCTACCTTCTGGTAACCACTAGTCTATTGTCCATGACCGTGAATCTCTGTTTGTCCTGTTCATTTGTTGCTTTTAGGTTTATATCCCACATATAAGTGATATCATGTGATTTTCAACTTTTTCTCTTTATTTCACTTAGCATGATTATCTCGCAGTCCGTCTATTTTGTTGCAAATGGCAGTATTTGATCTCTTTTTATGGCTGAGTAATATTCCATTGTATATATGTACCACAGCTTCTTTTGAAATTTCCACTCTGATCTTTATTATTTCCTTCCTTCTACCCAATTTGGGCTTTGTTTGCCCCTCTTTTTCTAGTTCCTTTAGATGTAAAATTAGATTGTTTATATGAGAAACTTCTTGTTTCTTGAGATAGGCTTATATTGCTCTGAATTTCTCTCTTAGGACTGCTTTCTCTGTGTCCCATAGATTTGGGGTCATTGTGTTTTCCTTTTCGATTTGTTTCAAGGTACCTCTTAATGTCTTCCTTGATCTCATTGTTAACCCATTCATTGTTTAGAAGCATGTTATTTAGGCTTTATGTGTTTGTGTATTTTTCAGGGGTTTTTTTTCTATGTAATTTCTAGTTTCATACCATTGTGGTTGGAGATTACATGTGATATGATTTCTATCTTCTTAAATTTATTGAGATTTGTTCTGTGGCCTAACATGTGGTCTAGCCTGTAAAAGGTTCCATGTGCATTTGAAAAAGATGTATATTCTGCTACTTTGGGGTGAAATGTTCTAAAAATGTCAATTAAATCCATGTGAGCTAATGTGTCATTTAAGGCTACTCTTTCCTTATTGATATTATTTATGGAAAATCTATCCCTTGGTGTCAGTAGGGTGTTAAAGTCCCCAACTATTTCTGTATTGCTGTCAATCTCTCCCTTTATGTTGGATAATATTTGCTTTATGTATTCAGGTGCTCTTATGTTGGGTGCATAAATGTTTATAAGGTTATATCCTCTTTTTGGAGTGATCCCTTTGTCACTATGTAATATCCCTCTTTCTCTCTTATTATAGCCCTTGCTTAACATTTATTTTGTTTGATATAAGTATTGCTACCTCAGGTTTTTTTTTTCGATTTGCATTTGCTTGAAATATCTTTTTCCATCCCTTCTTGCAGTCTGTGTGTGTGTGTCTTTCAATCTAAAGTGGGTCTGTTGTACAGCATATGTATGGGTTTTGTTTTTTCACCCATTCATCTACCTTATGTCTCATGATTGGAGAATTTAATCCATTTACATTTGAAGCGATTATTGATAGGTACACAGTTATTGCCATATTATTTTTTCATGTTTATGTTCTTTCCCCCCCTTCTTCTTCGTAAAAAAAAATCTCTTTAATAGTTCCTGTATTACTGGTTTGGTGTTGATGAACTCCTTTTGCTTTTTCTTGTTTAGAAAGCTCTTTATCTCTCCATATTAATTGATAGCCTTTCTGGGTAGAGTAATCTTGGTTGTAGTTTATTGCTTTTCATTGCTTTGAATATTTCCTGCCAATTCCTTCTGGCCTGCAAAGTTTCTGTTGAGAAATTAGTTGACAATCTTTTGGGTGCTCTCTTATATGTAACAAACTGCCTTTCTGTTACTGCTTTTGAGATTCTCTCTTTGTCTTTGACCTTTGACATTTTAATTATGATGTCTTTTTGTGAGCCTCTTTGGGTTCATCTTGTTTGAGATTCTGCACTTTCTGGGCTTATATGTCTATTTTC
>NW_011889304.1:336822-340334 GCF_000151845.1 Pteropus vampyrus | reverse complement strand
TATCTGGTAGTAGATTGCTTTCTCCATTTTGTTTAGTTCTTTTTCCAGAGTTTTCTCCTGTTATTTCATTTGGGACATTTTGTTTATTTGTTTGTTTTGTTTTGTTTCCTCATTTTGGCTGCCTCTATGTGTTTATTTCTATGTATCAGGTAGATCTGCTATATTTCCCAGTCTTCGGGTGATGTTTTGTTATGGTTTGAAGTTGGCCACTGGTTGTGTTGGTTCTGGGGTCTCTTAGAAGAGGCTCCTGTGAAAGCCTAGGTCACCAGTGCCTGTGATTGGTCTGGGGCTATTTGGAAGGAGCTACAAAATGATCCACAGTTTGTTGCTGCCTAAGCTGGACCTGGAGGTATGTAGGAGAGTACATACTGCAAAAAGAGACCAGCAGTTATCAGTACCAGGCTTCAAGCAGCTCAGCAAAAGTTGCAGGCAATCTTGAGGACTGCTACAGCCTGCCAGCTATTCATAAGGTTCAGATGCTGAAATGTTTTGGGTGGTATCAGATTTGGGTGGGGTGGGGTCTCAGGGAGTCACCAGTGTGGGGCAAGTAGTATTCAACGGGTTAATGCAGTATCATATTTGGTGCCAGTGCTGAGCCTAGGGCCAATCCACAAAAGTCTCAGAGTCAACTGAGGCCAGCTGCCATTCTCTTGGGGCCCATAGACCCCTGACAGTTATCCAAGAAAAACTGCAGTGTATGCCAAAATTGCTTGCCTGCCAGCCATGAAAAAGCCTCTGATGGTACGCAGGTTGGGTGGGGTGGCATCCTAGGGAGTCACCAGGGTGGAGTGAGTGGGGCTTACCAGGCCAATGAAAATTGGCCATGATGGGGGTGGTAGTGCTCACCCCCATGGCCAATGGGAAAAATGTGCTCAAATGGCCATTATCAATAAATCAACAAATAGCAAGTGTTAGAGAGGATGTAGAAAAAAGGGAACCCTCGTACACCATTCATGGGATTGCAAATTGGTACAGTCTCTATGGAAAACAATATGCATTCTCAAAAAATTAAAAATAGAGCTACCATATGACCCAACAATTCTACTTCTGAGTATTTATCCGAAGAAATGAAAAACATTAATTCAAAAAGATATGCACCCCTGTGTTCACTGCAGCATTAGCCAAGATATTGAAGCAACCCAAGTACGCATCAGTAAATGACTGGATAAAGAAGTGGTACATATATAAAATGGAATATTACTTAGTCATAAAAAAAGAATGAAATCTTACCATTTGTGACAACATAGATAAACCTGGAAGGTATGCTAAATGAAATAAGTCAGACAGAGAAAGACAAATACTATATGATCTCACTTATGTGTGGAATCTAAAGATCAATATAAACAAACAAAACAGAAACAGACTTGCAGATGCAGGGAACAAGCTGGTGGTTGACAGATGGAAGAGGGATTGGGGGTAGGGTGAAAAAGATGAAGGAATTGAGAAGTAGAAATTGATAGTTACAAAATAGTCATGAGGATGTAAAGCATAGGGAATATAGACAATAATATGGTAATAATTATAAATAATAATGCCAGGTGGTTGCTTAAACGAGTCATGGGGATCACTTTGTAAATTATATAAATATCTAACCAATAAGCTGTACACATAAAACTAAAATAATATTGAATGTCTAATTGAAAAACAAAGTACATGCATAATTGTGTTTAGGTGTGTAAATTTTTTTGAGGAAAGGGTCATAGTGAATATGGTCTTAACAGATACATGATTCACCACTCCAAAAATTGAAAAATCTCTTGAATGTCAAATTTTATTCCACAGGTTCTATGTCTATATTCCTTTCTGCTGCATTCTGTTGCTGTTTCACTGTTTTATTTTTGTTTTGTTTTGTTTTGTTTTTGTGTGTAAGTGTCCTGATTTACTTTTCTGCTATATGCTTATTGCTAATTCAGGTCAGCTACTTAACTTTTATTTCAATGAGTACAAATTAAAATTTTGTAAAATCTAAGCGATTCCATTTTCTAGATCTGTGAATTTCTTAGATCTATTGAGGATGCTATTTAAACTTATTCTAAAATTTTGGTCTTCTTATTCCTCTAGCCATTTTTTTTGGAGACAGTCTTCCATTTATTCAGCTTGATTTCTTTGTAGTCTGCTAGAGTGGAGAAGAGGATTTGAAGCTGACCTTTTTTGTGACTTACGGGGAGAAGTAGGGTTGTTATGAGGCATCAGGTTAAGTCTACTGGTCAGTTAGTCCTATGGATGTGAGTGTTCCCCTTTCCTTCTAGAGCATTACCAGCAACTGGCCTATGAATCATAACCATATTCTCACACCTATTGCTTTCTCCTGAAGGCAAATAGTTATAGTCACTCTGGTCTCCAGAAGATGATGGGCAGGTTTAGTCCATTTGTTACTTTTGGCTTAGTACCCTTCCTCCACCCAAATAAACACCAGTTGTTTATTATATCTTCTTTCTTACTCCTTATTCTGACAAACTTTGTGCTTGAAACACCATTGGTGAGTCTCTCTCGCTCTTTGGATCAGTGCTTTTTTGTTTCGGCTTGTGGTTTTCTTAGGTAATAATTCGTCTTAACTACGTATGGTGTCAGATGGGTACTAGACTTAATGGCGGGATCACATAGTAAGGTATATAAATGTCTAATCACGATTTTATACATCTGAAACAAATATAATATTGTATGTCAACTATAATTGGAAAATAAGTAAATTTTTAAAAATTTTAAAAATTGTTTTTTCCTTTGTTTATTTGTATATGTAGTTTCACTATCTCTTATTTAAAAATCTCTTAGGTGTGGCTCCATAGTGTAGTGGTTAGCACATCTGCTTTACATGCAGAAGGTCCTGGGTTTGTGCCCCAGGTGGAACCACAGACCATACCCTGAGTGCACTAGGCCTCGGGTGCGCCAGGCCCCTGAGTGTGCTAGGGGTGCCAGGACTCGTGGGCACCAGACCCTGGGTGCACCAGACCCCTGGGTGCATGCCGTGAGTGCATGGGAGGAGACTCTCAGTCTTCAGAGATCCAGTTCTTAAGGGGAGATGGTAATATCTGTAGGTCAGGTGTGGAAGTGGGCAGGGGTGGGGGGAGGGGAATTAAAGAGGGGGAAAAATAAATGAATAAGAATCTCTTTGTCTTACTGAACTGAAGTTCCACTTTAACATACATTAAAAGTCCATAAAATATCTGCATCTTTTTTTAATAGTGTTTTTCCCAGCTTTATCAAAGTATAATAGACAATTAGTTGCTCATATTTACCTTGTACAATTCAATGAGTTTTTTTTCAGTTATAGTTGGCATACAATAATATATTAGTTTCAGTTGTGCAGCATAGTGATTAGTTTCAGTTGCGCAGCATAGAGATCTATGTAACTCACGAAGTAGTCACCCCCACTAAATCAAGTACCCCTCTCCCCACTTACATATTTTTTACATTTTTGACTAGTTTCTTTATGCTGTGCTTTTTATTTCCATGACTATTTTGTATCCATTTGTACTTCTTAATCCCTTTGCCCTTTTTCACCATCCTCTCAA
>NW_011889304.1:335430-336772 GCF_000151845.1 Pteropus vampyrus | reverse complement strand
TGTGGTCGATTCTTGAGAATGTTCCATGTACTCTAGAGAAGAATGTGTAAGAATGGGATGGAAGGCTCTGTAAATGTCAATTATGTCTATTTAGTCTAATGTGTCATTTAAAGATGTTATTTCCTTATTGATTTTTTGTTTGGATTATCTGTCCATATCTAACAGTGGGGTATTTAGATCCCCTACTATGTTAGTGTTTTGGTCTGTTTCTCCCTTTAGTTCTGTTAGTAATTGCTTTACATATTTCAGGGCTCCCTGATTGGCAGCATAGATATTAATAAGTGTTATGTCTTCTTGGTGCATGATTCCCTTTATCATTATGAAGTGTCCTTCAATTTCTTTCTTTACCTTTTTTATTTCGAAGTCCATTTTGTCTGATATTAGTACTGCTATTCCCACTTTTCTCTGAATGCCATTTGCTTGAAATTTCATTTTCCACCTTTTCATTTTGATTCTATATTTATGTTTGGAGCTGAGATGTGTTTCCTGGAGGCAGCATATGATTGAGTTTTGTTTTTCGATCCATTCTGCAACTCTGTGCCTTTTTATTGGTGAATTCAGTCCATTTACACTTAGGGTGATTGTTGAAATACGAAGTCTTCTTATAGCTATTTTATGTTTTGTTTTTTGGTAGCTTGATGTTTCCATTTTTTTCCTTGTCCTTATGTTTCTGTTTTCTTTATTTTAGTTGGCTTTTGTGGGTTTTGCCTCTGGTTCTTCTTGTTTTATGTTATATACTTCAGCTCTGAATCATTGGTGTGTGGTTACCATTATGAATATGAAAAGGATAGTTATAAATATACAGTCATGCATTTTCTTCTGTGCATGCCTTATCTTCATTCCTCTTTGCGAATTTGGATCTTTGAATCTTCCCCTTTTTAGTCATTGTTGTCTCAATTTGTCCCTATGTATGCTGAACATTCAATACTATCTTGTTATAACAATTCAATTCTTATTATTTAAGCTATAATGCCCTGTTCTTAGTAAGTGTTGCACTCCTCTGCTTCTATTTGCCTGATAGTCACTTTACTCCTAATTATGTATTTTTGTTTTTGTTGTTGTTATTTTATTTTAGGTGAGCTGACCCCTTTCAGTATTCCTGTATTGCAGGTCTTGTAGTGGAGAATTCCAATTTTTGTATGTATGGAAAGGTCTTAATTTCTCCCTCATATTTAAAGGAGAGCTTAGCTGGATACATTATTCTAGGCTGGTATTTCCTTTCACTTAATAGTTTAAATATTTGATTCCATTCCTTTCTGGCTTGTAAGGTTTGTGCTGAGAAGTCCGATGATAATCTAATGGGTTTACCTTTATATGTTACCATTTTCTTCTCCCTGGCCGC
>NW_011889304.1:333685-335380 GCF_000151845.1 Pteropus vampyrus | reverse complement strand
TGCAGCATAGAGATCTATGTAACTCACGAAGTGGTCACCCCCACTAAATCAAGTACCCCTCTCCCCACTTACATATTTTTTACATTTTTGACTAGTTTCTTTATGCTGTGCTTTTTATTTCCATGACTATTTTGTATCCATTTGTACTTCTTAATCCCTTTGCCCTTTTTCACCATCCTCTCAATCATCCCTCCCATCTAGTAGTCCTCAAAATATTCTCTGTATCTATGAGTTTGTTTCTATTTTAGTTGTTGTCATTGTTATTTTGTTTTTTAGATTCCACGTATATGTGAAATCATGTGGTATTTGTCTTTCTCTACCTGACTTACTTCATTCAGCACAATACCCTCTAGGTACATCAAGGCAATATCTTTTTCTATCCCCTTGCTTTTAGTCTGTGTGTGTCTTTCAATCTGAAGTGAGTCTCTTGTAGACAGAATATGTAGGGGTCTTGTTTTCTTATTCTTTTATTTTTTTTAATTAAGTTTATTGGGGAACACTGGTTAATACAGTTATATAATTTTCAGGTGTACATTATATTTTAACATCTGTATATTCTATTTTGTGTTTACCACCCAAAGTCCAGTTTCCTTCAGCTACCATATATTTAATCCCCTTTACCCACTTCACCCTCCCCCTAAACCCTATATGTGACCCCCTTTACACTGTCTACCTCCCCCACCTTCCCCACCCCACTATAGTCCTCTGATAACCACTAGCCTATAGTCCATGTCCATGAGTCTGTTTGTTTGTCCTGCTCATTTGTTGCTTTAAGGTTTATATCCCACATATAAGTGATATCATGTGATTTTCAACTTTTTCTGTCTGGCTTATTTTGTTTAGCATGATTATCTTGAGGTCCATCCATGTTCTCGCAAATGGCTGTATTTCATCTCTTCTTATGGCTGAGTAGTATCCCATTGTATATGTACCACAGCTTCTTTAGCCAATCATCGATCGTAGGACACTTCGGTTGCTTCCATGTCCTGGACACTGTGAATAATGCTGCTGTAAATATTGGTGTGCAATTATCTTTTGGATATGAGTTTTCAAGTCTTTGGGGTAAATACCCAGCAGTGGAATTGCTGGATCATATGGTAGATCAATTCTTAGCTTTTTGAGGAACCTCCATACTGTTTTCCATAGTGGCTGTACCAATTTGCAGTCCCACAAGCAGTGCATGAGGGTTCCTTTTTCTCTGCATCTTCTCCAGCATTTGTTATTACTTGTCTTGTTGATTATAGCCATTCTAACAGGTGTGAGATAGTATCTCATTGTGGTTTTGATTTGCATTTTCTCTAATAGCTAGCAATGTTGAGCATCTTTTCATGTGTTTGTTGGCCATTTGTATGTCCCCTGGGGAGAAGTGTCTGTTCAGATTTTCTGCCCATTTATTGATCGGATCGTTTGCCTTTTTGTTGTTATTGAGTTGAAGGAGTTCTTTGTATATTTTGGATGACAGGACCTTATCGGAGGCGTTACTTGCAAATATATTTTCCCATTTTGATGGTTGTCTCTTTACTTTGTTGATGATTTCTTTTGCTGAGCAGAAGCTTTTTAGTTTGATGTAGTCCCATTCATTTATTTTAGCCTTTACTTCCCTTGCCTGTGAGGTCAAATTCATAAAATCCTCTTTAAGTCCAAGGTCCTTGAGTTTTGTTCCTATGTTTTCTTCTATGCATTTTATTGTTTCAG
>NW_011889304.1:327937-331360 GCF_000151845.1 Pteropus vampyrus | reverse complement strand
TTTAATACGATGTATCTTGGTGTAGGCCCTTTTGGGTTGAGATAATTGGATGTTCTGTTGACTTCTTTAATTCCAAGCTCCAGCTCATTCCTTAAATTTGGGAAATTCTCATCCACTATTTGTCTGAAAATGCTTTCTAATCCCTGCCTCTTTTCCTTGACGTTGGTAATTCCTATTATTCTTATGTTTCCTCTCCTGGTGGTATCACCTAGTTCTTGTACTTCTCTTTCATTATTTTTCATTCTTCAGCTTCTTTCTTCCTTCTTCCTTCTGAAGCATATCTAGGTTTCTGTCTTTGATATCACTGATCCTTTCCTCCATTTGGTTAACTCTATTTCCTAAGCTTGCTACTTCATTTTTCAACTCTTGCAATGTGTTCTTCATCTCCAGAAGTTCTATTTGGTTCTTTGTGAGGGTTTCAATCTCCTTGCTCTGCTCATCTAGTTGGTTTTTCAATTCCTGAAATTGTTGATATGATTTGTTTTCGATCTCATTGAGTTTTTTCAGAAGCACCATCCTAAATTCTCTGTCATTTAAGTTGCATATTTCTATGTCTGTAAGCTTATTTTCTGGAGATTTTTCTCTTTCTTTCTGAGATGCCTTGTCACCTTGGTTGTTCATGGTGCTTAATGAAGTATTTCTCCACCTGGGCATTAATGGAAGTGTATTATGCTGTTTTCCAGAAAGGTTTATTATATAAAGGTCTGTCTGTAGTCTGTTGCAAAGAAGACACTTTTCTTTTGGTTTCCAGTAGGCGGCTTCTAAGCCTCTTGGATCTCTGCTTTAGATAATGCCTTAAAGTACCTGTGGTAGCTCTTATGTACAGATCCCACGCTCAGACGTGCTGGTGTTCAGTTTGGGTGTTTTTTGTTGAGTTTTAGATGTTCAGCTTATTATGAAGTTTACAATGTATATTCATGTCTTTTTAGGCTGTTGAGTGTTCCCATCAGCTTATTGTTTCAAGGGGAGAGATCTGGGGACGTCTCTACCCCCATGTTTTCCATTGAAATGTGGCTCACAGCACTGGTCGCCCACTAGGAATGGAAATGTAGCTTACCAGGCTGGCCACTTTTGCTGAGATTGGAAAGGCCACTCACAATGATGGCCGCCCAGCTGTGAACACTTGGTCCTGAACACTCGGAGCTGAGCTTGGCAGCAAGCCAATAACAGTGCCTTAGGCAGTCTGCAGGTTGGGTGAGGTGGGGTCCCAGAGAAAGTGGCAGTCAGATTAATACAGCCTCAGTCTTGCTACAAATTTGGTAACTGTTGTGAGTTCCCACATAAGACCCAGGTCACAGCAAGACCAGCTACTGTGTGAGACTGGCTCACAAGTTCCCGACATCTCCCCAAGTTCGTGTTGGCAGCGGCGATCTGCCTGACCTTATCTCTGAAATGGGGCTCACAGGCTGGCTGCTGTTGTTGGGATTAGAAACGCTACTCACAACAGTGGCTGCCCTGCTATGAATCACTTCACTCTGAATCAGTCAGCTCAGGGCTTGGTAGCCAACCCTAAACAACTGTTCCTGGCGGTCTGCAGGTTAGGCGGAATGGGCTGATTCCCTCAGACCAGAGTCTCCTAATGACTCTGTAGGAGGGGTCTGCACAATCAAGCTGGCGTGGTCTGTAGGGAGGCCGGACTAAGGCACAATGGTGGCTACCTTTCCAGCCCTCTTTCTGACTCCAGTTAATGAAGACTTTTTCAGAATGAATCCGTGTGAGCCTCAGACCCACCACTGATATCCCGGGTGAGTGTCCGCAGGTCAGAAAACCTTTGCGCGGGTCCTTCAAAGGGACGTCTAAGGCCTCAGCCGCCTTCCATCTCACCCAGATGGCCGGAATCCCCTCTAGTTTCTACTGTCGGAGTTATTGGAATCTCCTCTTCCTTGGGCTGGGACCCTGGGCTGGGACCCTGGGCTGGGGACCCCCCAAATGTGACCAAGGCACCTCTCTCCTTCAGGAGAGCCTCTGCAGCCTCACTCTCTTTCCTGGTGATCCTCCACCACCCACAGGTGCGGGTCCAGCCGGATTCGGGACTTTGCCCCTCCTTCCGGCTTCGATGTGGCGTCTTTATATTATCAGATTGGTGTTATGATCAGCTGGACTTCAGACGATTCTTCACGTTAATTATTTTATAATTTGGTTGTAATTTCAATGTGGTCCTGGGAGGAGATCAACTCTGCTTTTAACTAGTCTGCTATCTTTCTCCTCTTTTGGGACGTCTCTTGTTTTCTTATCCATTGAATTCTCTATCTTTTGGTTGGAGCACTTAATTCTTTTCCATTTGAGGTACTTGTTGATAAACTTGTTATTACTATTCTTTATTCCTGTTTTTGATACATGTTCTTTCTTCTTATAAAAGTCCCTCCAACATTTCCTGTAATACTGGCTTGGTGTTGATGAATTCCCTTAGCTTGTTTTTGTCTGGGAAGCTCTTTATCTGTCCTTTGACTCTAAATGATAGATTTTCTGGATAAAGTATTCTTGATTGTAGATCCTGGGTTTTCATCATATCGAATATTTTGTGCAAGTCCTTCTGTCCTGCATAGTTTCTTTTGAGAAATCAGCTGCCATCTTATGGGTGCTCCCTTGTAGGTAACTAACTGCTTTTCTCTTGCTGCTTTTCAGATTCTCTCTTTATAGTTAACCTTTGGAATTTTAATTATGATGTGCCTTGGCGTGTACCTCTTTGGGTTCATTTTTTGAGGGACTCTCTGAGCTTCCTGGGGTTGTATGTCTATTTCCTTCGCGAGGTTAGGGAATTAGTCCATCATTATTTCTTCAAATAATTTCACTTTCTTGTTCTCCCTCTTCAGGTATCCCTATGATACAGATGTTATCCTTAATTTTGTCCCATAGGCTCTTTAAATTATTCTTGGTTACATTTTTCTTGCCATTCTGGTTGAGTATCCTTGGCTTTCCCATCCTACATATTGATGTTTTCATCCTGTTCTTCCTCCACTCTGTTGATTCCCTCTAATATATTCTTCATCTCAGATAATGAGTTCTTCATTTCTGAGTGGTTCTCTTTTATAATTCACATTTCCATTTTTATGTTTTTTTAATCTCTTTGTTAAAGTTCTCACTGAGTTCATTACTCTTCCATTAATTTCACTGAGCTTCTTTATAACCAGTGTTTTGAACTCTGCATCTGTGAGATTGTTTGATTCCATTTTTCCTTGATCTCTGTTCTGTTCTTTCATATGTTTTCTGCTTCTTTGTCTTCCTATTTTGGCTACCTTTCTGCATCTGTTTCTATGTACTAAGCAAAGCTCTTAAGTCTCCCAGTCTTGGAGTGGCTTTGTGTAGTAGGTGACCAGTGGCACAGTCTTGAGAGGGGTTCAGCTGCAGGCCAAGTTTAGCCCCAGCCTGTGCCCCTCCAGGGCCACCTGTTAAGATTCAGCAAGCAATCCACAGATGCTGTGC